>NC_036867.1:37216816-37217631 GCF_002910315.2 Salvelinus sp. IW2-2015 | reverse complement strand
GGAGGGGAGGAGAGAAAGATGTAAAGGAAGAGAGAGCCCTTTGAATTGAATAGCATTGAGACAGGATTCAGTGTCAAATAAGAGGGGGGGATAGTTTTTCTAGAGCGAGGGAACTGTAGACTAGTCAGTTGAGCCGTGAGGATTGACCCTGTACTCCTGTAGGCCTGTGAAAAAGCTGCTTGCATCTGCTGCTGCTCTCAGTGGGCCGAATGCAGTTACAACACAGAGGAACTGGGGTCTGACTGTGTCTCAGCAGCGTACTAACAGGGCTTGATTGGATCAGTAGGCTACAATAAGCTACAGCAGAAAATTAGCCCTGGCATTTCTAGATCAAAACCCTAACGGTCAACCTGGACCTGTGTAAAGGCACGTAAACAAAATGGATACACATGCTTAATGAATTGGTYTTGTGTAGCTGGCTAATRAGCACTGGTACATTGATCACTTGACTACATGTCTACATAGCCAATGGCTTAGAGATGGGTTCAGGCCATACTCGGTTGCTWRGTAATGAATTGCTGAAGCACAAGAATAGAACACATATGAAAAGTCTCAACTGGTGAAATATTGCTGTCTTTGAGAGGTAAGACATGGCATGTTGTGCCGGGACATGACGTCCATGCTGCAGCAGCAATAGGAAGTAGTCTGTCTCTCTCTACCTCAGCGCCTCTCTCCCAGCAGCGCTGTGAGGTTCTGTTCTGTGTTTATTTGACAGAGCCTAGGCAGCAGGGATATGGCCCTGTGTTCAGGGGGGCGGGTAATGATAACATGATGGTTCAAAGTAACAGTCTCTCTCACACTCACACACACACACA
>NC_036867.1:37207405-37210001 GCF_002910315.2 Salvelinus sp. IW2-2015 | reverse complement strand
AAATTCTCATTATTCTTTGTCTGTGTGTGTGCGCAGTATTCAGCGGGCAGCATTGGCCATCATAGAGAACTACTACAGGGACTTCTCTGTCCACAACCTGGCCCTGCTCACCGCCTCTAAGTCCCGGGCCGCTAAGCACCTGGCCGGCCTCAAGGTCTATAATGTGGATGGTGAGTTCCCGGCAACCCCCGCGACTGGTGAGTGCATGGAGACTCCTTGGGTTTATCTATACATGTTCTCTTATCTGTCCTTTGAGCTTAATGTTTGACTCTCTCCTCTCCTCGGTTGCTCTCTAACACCCAGAGGTCTTTAAAGCTAAACTGAAGTCTTACCTTTTGGACAGTAAGTTCAGTAGTTCTATAGAATAACTCTCTCACTAAAACCCTGCATCTCTGAGCACTGTCTGAACTCACTGACTAACCCGCCTCTCTCTCACTGGAGCTGCACACCAAACCAATCCCCTTGCACACCACTTTAATCGGCATGCCTCATTGGTTTAGAGYCACAGCTGTGAAATGATTTAACTCACTTGTGTAGGCCACACCCAAAGCATGTGATGTCACTATCGACGTTGACCTTGTGACTATTTATCGCTGCTTCTATTTACTAATGTTATACATTTTCACTTTTAGCTGAACATTTGCTTTGACTGTTTCTGATATGGAATAATAATTTGTTGAATTTGTAAAGTCAGCTCTGGGCAAGAGTGAAATCTAATAGGATATCTGGAGAGAGGGAAATTAAATAAATGCGTTTGTTTGAACATGTTTAGTTTTGAAGTGAAGATGCATCATGAGTACTCAAGAAATCTCCTTCTCCGTGTTCCCCATAAGTGTACCGCACCTCCACCCCGCCCCCTCGTTCGCTCTCTGCTTCTCTCGCTCATTGCCCCTCTCTCTCTCTGGCTCTTGCTCTCTTCCTCCCTCTATTCTATCTCTGCCTCCCTCCTCTCCATCRCTCCCTCAACCCTCCAGTAGCGCTCAGAGATGAGACAGCCAGCAGTGTTAAATCAATAGCTATACTGCCCACTCTGTCGCTCTCCTCTCGTTCTCCTCATTGAGGAGCTGGTCTCTGGGGAGTGTCATCACAGTAACTGCAGCAGGGACAGTGATTTTGGGGTAGTCTGGGAGAGAGACTATTCTCCCTCCAGAATCCATGACCAAGATCCATCACCTAACCACTAAGCATGGTAGAGGCTGTTAGAACACACACTTCAGATGAGTTGGCAGGAGACATGGCTTTGCTGAAATGAATCATGATACTCATAGACAGNTCTCCTCTCGTTCTCCTCATTGAGGAGCTGGTCTCTGGGGAGTGTCATCACAGTAACTGCAGCAGGGACAGTAACATAGGGAAGTCTGGGAGAGAGACTATCCTCCCTCCATTATCCATGACCAAGATCCATCACCTAACCACTAAGCATGGTAGAGGCTGTTAGAACACACACTTCAGATGAGTTGGCAGGAGACATGGCTTTGCTGAAATGAATCATGATACTCATAGACAGCCACCCTTAATTCCCAATGTTTAGCTTTTCAGTACTATATTWTATACAGAAATGCACATGTACAGACCCACAGGGCTCTCTCCTTTATATCAAGCAAGCTGTGTTCTTTTGATCACTAGGTAATTCTTCTTCATGGTATTAACCCCCCAACAAAAAATCTCTCTTTTGGGTTGGTAAGTTCACAGTTTCATGACCTGACTGGCAGTGCAAACATGGCTGCCGTTTCTCAGACTGGAGAAATAGGGCATGGATATATAATGMATTCTCCCGTCCCGAACCGCCAGCCTACCCTACATTAATACTGCAGCAGCTCCAGCCCTCTTTTAGCCCCTATTAACATGAGCCGTCGCTCTCTTGCATATTAACACTCTCATAATGACATGCGCATGACATTCAACTTTTGAAGTTGGCCTGGGAAYTMTATTAAGACGGACACTCAGCACCGCCCAAAGACACAGAGYGGCAGAGTAGCAGAGAACCCGGAATAACTGAATGTTAAACAGTGGCTGCGTGGGTGTGGTGGTTTGAACTTGGAACATGCATTTTCAACTATACAGATTTTTGTTGATGACTACAGTGTTCCGTCCTTTATGATTTTAGGTTTTACTACTATTCAAAGACGCAAAGAAGTGTTTTTTTTATTTTTTAGAAGTGTCTATATGTCTGTCTTACGCTGAGTATAGGGCATGTTTGTTAGTGTGGAGATATCTTGACACACTGACTTTGCAAGATTCTGTATCAATGGAAATAATGAACACCTGTATTAACCTAACATCCCTCTGTTTTCTGCCTCCCTAGGCCCTGGGAACAACGCAGCGACTGGATTGGCCCACTCCCAGTCTCAGGCTATGATTGCCGCTGCCGCCCGCCGTCGAGATACCAATCACAACGAGCTGTACTACGAGGAGGCGGAGCACGAGAGACGCGTCCGCAAACGCAAGGCCCGGTYAGAGACAGGTTTGGGGGGGTTTTCGACTGTTTGATAAATGAATGGAAGGACACATGGGGATTGTTTTTGTACGTATTTGTGGTAAAGGAGCCGTTTGGACTTACCAAGCAAACAGATACTAAAGTATGTCTCATCTCTTT
>NC_036867.1:37198100-37204843 GCF_002910315.2 Salvelinus sp. IW2-2015 | reverse complement strand
CTTTTTATCTATGGTTTACCTGGTTTGAGTTCATATAAAAAAAGATATACACCGATGATGAATTTGACTTGTCTTGCATACATACACACACAGAAGATTGAACTGAACTCTGTGGAGATGAAGCTATAGATGAACAATGTGTGCACACAACTGCATATGTGTCAATATCTATGAACACCGTTGTTCCACCTCAAAGACTGATGCAGAGCTCAAGACGAGGAATTGTTTTAATTCCATGACTCAAGACAGAAAGTGGAGACTTTTTTGGGGAGGGACATCTCACCGAGGAGTCAAATGACACTACTGTTGCCATGGACATTCCTTCATTCCCCCTCAGCTAAACCACTACAGATGGTGAACTGCCACTATTTAACTTCTGGACAAAATATATCTTTTAACACAAACCGTCTCAGGCCTGTCTGCTGTTCTGAAACTATAGCTACTAATTTACATGTTTTTGCGTTACATGCACATGTTCTCTACACTATATTGATTATGTATAAACACATTGTGATATAATGGTGTTTAAGTCTATGCGTACTGGGTCAATCTCCCTCCCATTTCCTTATATCCWGATCTGTGGATGTACAGAGTAAGACATGAATATCAGTAGCATTCGTTGTTATTCTGATTGTAAACAAAACCCTTGTTTTAGCTGTTATAGGTGATTGTTAAATAGATATTTGAATTCAATGCCAATTTATACGATTAACCCCAAGGCTGAAGGCCTTAAATCTCCAAGGGATCTGTTAAAAAAATATTTTTAGGCCTCAACGTGTGTACTGTAGTACGGCTTATGCGTACAGCAGCACTTTCCCAGGTGCAATGTCGCAATACAACAGCATGTTGTACATCTTGTCCACAAGCCAGCTCTCTCTCTGTAACAGAAGGTTATTCTGTACCATACAGGACTATGTTCTGTTATAAGTACTGCTGTCAACATGGGGGCTCAGAACGGTCGATCCATATCCCAAATTAACAGATACCAATATACACTCATGGCTGGTTTGTAAAGCAGAGCTCTTCAAATGTTTAAAACCCAAAGTCGCCCATATTAGGAGTCRCATAGGATCCTGATTGCTGATGTAACTCAATATTTACAGCGTCTGTAATGGGTTTTGGAGATGTGCTGCTGTCTCGTTCCACTTTTCAATTTTAAATGGGAGGTTCACACTTCCCAGCTTAGTCATATTTTGATAATGAGTCCATTAAGGACCTTATATTTGCTGAAACTTAACAGTTACCTTTTTATAAAGCAACACATTCATGCCCCGCATATATCTCTTCTCAGGGTTCAGGCTTTCACTTCTATCACACTTTGCATGATGGAGCACTCCACGAGAGAAAATGCACAGATACAACTAATGTATGACACTGATTTGGACCACAGCCTCAATCTGCCTGTGTACCTTGTACACGGTACGCAGAACTCTATTCTGCAGCTMTTACCATTTAAGGTCTAAGCGGTTAATTAAGCTAATCGCCTCTTGAAATGGTGAGTACGGTATGAGGTGGTGAAGAGGAGCCTCCCTTGTAACTCACCCGTCTGGTTAGTCTTCTATTACAATGTCATCAAGCGAGATATCATGTTGAGCCGTGAATCTGGGGACCTGATAGCTTTGAATCTGTTCCTTATTAAAAAAGGATGAACATAACAATCCCTAATAACATCAGAATCCTATATTCTCCCCTAGTGAATGTGGGTGGTAGATTGAGATCCATCCAGGATGAGTTGTTTCAGAGGTGATCAGGATCCTATCTAGGTAAAATCCCCATGTAGAATGGGCTTCTGGCTTGTGAGGTCCTCCACGGTATTACAGCTCTGCATGTCATTCATAAAAAAACAAAATTGTCCGTCAGCGCCACCTGGCAGACAAACCAGAAGGTGTCAGACTTTGGTCTGGCAAGAGGTTACTGTTGATGGGTGCTGACACATTTTCACACATTCACAAACAAACGCATGACGCCGTGTCCAGTTKTAGACAAACCATTTTTAACGATTAGCATGTGGCTCATTAAAGCCACTTGGAAATGCAACTCTCTTTGTTTTCTCGTCATGAAAACAAACATATTTTTATACTTATAGCACGGAGTCTTTTGTACCCATAATTGATGGACTTTGTATGAACCCCAACTCCTGTGACTGTGCCTCTTGTCTTTACACTGTATGTATTTATGTAGCTAAGCGTGTGCATATGCCATTCCCTTATCACATGCTCAGCCTTCCCTGTATTGACTGCAGGTTGACGTTTATTGGGATTAGTCTTGCCCTGTTGGCAGAACTGAGCAATTTCCACTGGATGTGCCAGCGGAAAAGTCAAAATTTGAAGTATGGGAAAAATTCATGAAAACAAACATTTGCTTTTTGTTCTTAATTTAAGGTTAGTGTTAGCGGTGTGGTTACGATCATGACTTTGTGGCTGTGCCAGGTTGTGACCACTCTGTAGAGCTYCCTCCAGTACATGAGTCTTCCCAATAAATGCTAACCTGCGTATTGACCTCTGTCATGGTTTGCTGGCCTGGTCACAGATCTGTTTGTGCAGGTTAGCAGAACCTGGCAGTAACTGATCTGCGACCAGGCTAAAGGTTAACCAGGTTCCACCCATACTGTAGAACTCTGCTTGTTACTGACCTGACATCGCATTGTAACCAATGTGTCAATTTCACTATACAACAGGCATTTGTGTAAAATAAACATTTGTATGAACATTTGTTAACTGGCTCTAAGAAATACTTTTTCAAGCATTCCATTGAAATGATATTTTTTTGGTACCATACAACTATATCCCAAGCATGTCTGTGGTCCTGTGGTGGTTGTAGGTAACACATTGAGTGCCATTGGTACTAAGAAATCCCTTGTATTGACTGTCACCCAGGGATAGAAAGTGAAATGACCATTACTTGTTGCCTCTTCTGTGAAGGCTCAATGAGGAGCTGTCAGTGTGTATAATTGTCTAGACTAGAGTTCCACTACTTTATAAATTAATACAGTGTAGCCAGACTAACCACATGTACCACAGTGTGTTGTTATGACCTATTAACTGTCAAACCCCAATTTTAAACATTCTGCTCTGTCATCGCCCATTAACAGTTTGATCCTGCTATATGAGCCAAATGTCAGGTTTTTGGGTTATTTTGGGMCTGGCTGGTTGTTGTCATGGTGCCCATAGTAATTGGCTTGCTGTCAGGCTCTCAGTGGGGCGCCACACAGCCTTGTGGGTAAATGAATGTGTGCATCGGCGACGCACGCGACCTCATCCCCCGAAAACTAGCTGCGGGCCCACCTGTCACTACTCATCTATCACCGGTTTAATCCTCGCTTCTCCTTCGCTCTCGAGAGGAGCCACAGAAATACATTGTCAGAGTGTGGAGAGGAAATGAGAAGCATTTGCATCTAAATGGAATGTTTTTTTTCTCATACTTTCCCTCGTTTGGTTTTGTAATGACTTGGTGATGTGTGCTGGCCTGGCTGTGTGCAGACCGACTGAAGCAGAGGGGAGAGATCAGTGGTATTTTGTTCTCACAGCCTGCTCTGAGCCAGGCCTTTTGGGCTTTGGGCTCTGCTGAACAAGATCAGTTCTGGGTAGGGCAGATCTATAGTACTACCCTGTGCTCACAGAGTCTGGCGAAGCTCTCCTGACCAAGGAGCTTGACTCTGAAACACATCAGGAATACGTACTGAAAGGTCCAATGCAGCTGTTTTTATCACAATATCAAATCATTTCTGGGTAACAATTAAGAACCCTACTCTGATTGTTTTCAATTAAAATGGTCGAAAAGAAACAAAAATAGCTTCTTAGGAAAGGGCAATTTCTCAAGCAAGAATTTAGCTGGGATTGTCTGGGAGTAGTCTGAGYGGGGAGGGGAAAACGGAAAATYAGCTGTTATTGGCAGAGGRTAGAAACTCTTATTGGWRTATTAAATGAGTATGTTGCTTTTTCACATCCAAATCTATTTTTTAATGTAAATTCCATGTTATCGAAGGGTCCAGACACTTTTTTGCGATTTCACTTGTTTTTGAGAAACTTACACCAAGCAGCGATTCACTTCCTCATTGCACTATGGGGGCTCTGAAAAAACATGAACAAATTCTACAAAAACATTCAGAACTTTATCCACAACATTATATTCTGTTTTGTTACGACTCGAGCGATTACCTCTCCTTCCATTCGAGCAGCAGGCTACACGGAGAATGGAACAGCTGGGTAAGGGAAACGGCATAAAATGGAATGGAATATAACGATGTGGATGAAGTTCGGAATGACAATTTCATGTGTACAATATCTAAACACCTGCATCACTATACTGAGCATTGGCGTTTCAAAAAATACATATTTGGGTGTTTTTGTAGCATTTGTTCATGCTTTTTTAGAGGCCCCGTACTGCACAACGAAGATGAGGAAGTGAATCGTTGCTTGGGGTAAGTTTCTAGAAAAAAAACAAGTGAAATCACCCAAAACAATCTGAAACATTACAATTACATAAATTGAGATTTGGTTGTAAAAAGGCCAACTTCTTCTTTAACTATATAATTTACTGCACCCACAAAAACAGGCTGAAATTTCCATTTGTCTTTTCAAGTAGCTTACAATAAATAGCATCATTTTCACAATGTCATGGTATATTATCCAACCTCATCGTTTGGAAATAATATAATACCAGGAATCACATTTTGAATGCACTGGGCTGTTAAATGTGCACTAATAGTGGCAGGTGCACATACAGTGCCTTCGGAAAGTATTCAGACCCCTTAACTTTTTCCACATTTTGTTACATTACAGCCTTATTCTAATTGATTAAATTGTGAGAAAGCAAAAACAGGTTTGAAATTTTTTGTAATTTCTTAAAAATTAAATAAACTCATCACACATTTACATAAGTATTCAAACCCTTTACTCGGTACTTGGTTGAAGCACCTTTGGCAGCGATTACAGCCTCAAGTCTCTTTGGGTATGACGCTACAAGCTTGGCATGCCTGTATTTGGGGAGTTTTTCCATTCTCTGCAGATCCTCTCAAGTCCTGTCAGGTTGGATGGGGAGCGTTGCTGCACAGCTATTTTCAAGGTCGTCTTCTAGTGATGGATTGAGTAACTGGGTATCAAACGTCCCGAGCTCTGACCTGGGCCACGACACGTGAATTCAGGACTATGTCCCCGAAGCCACTCCTGCGTTGCCTTGGCTGTGTGCTTAGGTTCATGTGCCTGTTGGAGAGTGAACCTTTTCGCCCAAATCTGGTCTGAGACGCTCTGGAGCAGGTTATTATTCATGTGAGGATTCTCTCTTGTACTTGCTCCGTCTATCTTGCCCTCGACCTGACTTTAGTGTCTCCCAGTCCCTGCCGCTGAAAACTCCCACAATGGCATGATGCTAACCATCCACCATTGGCTATCACCGTAGGATGGTGCTAGAGTTTCTTCCAGACTGATAGACAGCATCGGCAGTTCTCACTCCATCCTGACAGAAATTGAGCTCAATAGACGCCTGTCAAAGGGACCATCAGGTTTTTGGTTACCTTCACTGTGAAACAGGCTCCCTTTCCTCCCATGGTTGCTCAGTTTGGACAGTGGCCAGCTCTAGGGAGATTCTTGGTGGTTCAACACTTTTCGCATTATGAAGGAATGTTATAGCGAGGCCACAGTGTTCTTACCGGCGAACCATTCATACACTTAACCAAAAAACTCTGTTTGTACTTCGCCGCAGAGGTAATGCCTTGACGACCAATCCTGTCTAGAAGCTCTTGCGGACATTTCTTTGAACCGGGTAACACTAGGACTTGGTTTATTGACTAGCTGAGATAATCGCACTGATCAACGAGGGTGATGTGCAATTTTCCAAAATGCATGTCAAACCTCAATCTGAATTTGCCCAGGTGGGACTCCAATCCCGTCTGCTAGATAACATCCTCAAGGATTTGAGAAAATGAAAACACGGATGACCTGAGGAGGCTCAAGTTTGAGTCTCATAGCACGAGGGCTGAATACTAATGTAAATAAGCTATTTCTTATGCAGGTGCTTCTACACCTGTTTGGGGTTTTGCTGTTGCTGTTTGGGGTTTTAGGCTGGGTTTCTGTACAGCACTTTGTGACATCAGCTGATGTAAGAAGGGCTTTATAAATACATTTGATTGAAATTTGATTTCGTATTTTTAATACATTTGCTAAAATATCTAAAAACCTGTTTTCGCTTTGTCATTATGGGGTATTGTGTGTAGTTTGTTGAGGACTTGGTTTTATTTAATACATTTTAGAAGAAGGCTATGACGTAACTGAATCTGAATACTTTCCGAAGGCACTGTAACTCCTGAGGGGAGTTACAGAGGCACTGCATCTAAGGCACTGCATCTAAGGCACTGCATCTAAGACACTGCATCTAAGACACTACATCAGTGCAAGAGGTGTCACTATAATCCCAGGCTGCGTCACATCTGGCTGTGATTGGGAGTCCCATAGGGCGGCGCTCAATTGGCCCAGTGTCGCCCGGGTTTGACTGGGGTAGGTCGTCATTGTAAATAAGAAATTGTTTTTAACTGACTTGCCTGGTTTAAAAAAATATATATTTTTATAAATAAATAGTGAGGTCAGATCTCACACTGCCAGCCAGAGTCCTGACCAGCATCCTCTCTGGCTATACACTTCTCACTATGAATTATTCAAACCGTCCTGAATAATGCAACATCGTTAGTCCTTCTAATGCAGGCTGGGAAGCACAGGCAGCCCACCCTGCAACCGCACACAATTTTAACG
>NC_036867.1:37150531-37197391 GCF_002910315.2 Salvelinus sp. IW2-2015 | reverse complement strand
TGGGTATAAATGAATAATGAGAGATTCACTTAAAATCACCTCCCTCCAGCTACTCATATGCTGTGGTATGCAGACAGTATGTTTGGATTATGGCAAAATACATAAACATGCCATGCTATGGCTGAAYGGATGTGGTGGAGGAGCTAAGAGGTTGTATCCGTAGGCGACAGGACAGATCACTGCATGTTCTCCCTGCCCCATGGGAACCGGGGAGTGAAAACACTTAAGACCAGAATGAGTGTGTGAATTATGGTTGTGGCCCCCAGTGAGAGTCTCCAGGGCCTTCAGTTTTATTGATACCCGTGTCACGACAAAACGTGATGATGTTCAACATGAATAATGGCTGAAGTAAATGCAAAGAGCGGCTGGCATGTAGTTCAGGYGTTGGGTTATTCAGTGACCAGCACAAGCTCCATGGAAGATGGGGACTAAGAAAGGATTTGGTCGAGAAGGGATACAGCTTTTATTAAAATTGACTTTTCGTAGCTGGTATAGGAGAACTTACACAGCAGGTTAGGAGAATTAATGTATCAGGTTAGGAGAATTAGGTTAATGTTATGAAAAGTTTCATGACCCTTAGAAAGAGGATAAGAGTAGGTAATGAATGAGGCCCAGGATGGAGATGACCTCTATCAGCTCAACAATGTGGCCCTAAAACGTGTTCGTTTTTTTGTGGGGAACTTAGAGGGAGGTTTATTGCAGGTGCAAAATCAAAGAAAAAGAGACGATTGATTGAGGGGGAGAGTTAAGGAGCCTCTGTAATGATAGGGGTCTGAAGCTCTGAAGCTCTCTCTGTGTGTTTTGTGAGTCCGCCAGATCAGAGACAGTAGAGATGACCAGAGATGTTCTCTTGATTAAGTGCCTGAATTGGACCATTTTCCTGTCCTGCTAACCATTCAAAATGTTATGAGTACTTTTGGGTGTCAAGGAAATGTAAAAACTGCATTATTTTCTTTAGGAATGTAGTGAAGTAAAAGTTGTCAAAAATATAAATAGTGAAGTAAAGTACATATACCTCAAAAAACAACTTAAGTAGTACTTTAAAGTWTTTTTACTTAAGCATTTTCCACCACTGCACGTACACACCAGTGGAGGCTGGTGMGAGGAGCTATAGGAGGACATGCTCATTGTAATGGCTGGAATGGAAGAAATGGAACGGAGTCAAACGTGGTTTCTATATGTTTGATACCGTTTCATTAATTCCATTCCAGCCATTAAAATGAGTCCGTCCTCTTATAGCTCCGCCCACCAGCCTCCARTGGTACACACACATCACACGCATACACACAACCAAAACCTTTAGGTTACATTACATTTATTCATACAGTATCACATAGTTATACAATCAAGTATTTATGGAATCAAGACAACACAACCTGGACTCATAAGAACCTTTACCTTTACAATCCTACTCCATAAAGAAGCTTGAGCTTTTATTTAGAAAATGTAAAAAGTCATTCTATGATGTACTGGTGTTGCAGTTTATTTCACAGTCTAATTAAGTATTTACTTGCTATGGTCTGAGAAATTGCATGGTAACAATTGSTTATTTTAGTGCTTCTAGTASAAAGAACTGAACACTACAGATAACTACCTYGTATCAAGCAGTAAAGGCTATACATGTACTTATTTAAATAAATCCCAAAGAAACCAAGCGTTTACTATTAGATCATTCTCATGCAACTACCATTTCACCCTACAATTTCCATGAAAATACAAGATAAAATACCGGACTCTTCAATAAAACATAACCCATGAAATCTCTACTGGACTGCAGGTTAGTCACTGTCATCATGGTCATCATAGTCTCCATGATCCTCGTGATCGTCACCATGGTGCCTATCCTCTCTGTCAACCCCGTCATAATCATAATCATCCTTAACATCATCGTCATCCTCAGTGTTGACCTTCCCAGACAGCACGTCTTCTATCCAGTCCTCCAGTTCCTCAGCTGTGGGCAGGTCTTCATCGTTGGACATGTCCAGCCAGACACTGTCCGCCTGCCACAGTGGGGGTCAAAGTTCAACCACAATCATCCAATTCAATTTTGTCTTCGGCTCAAGAGGTCATACAGATTCTCTTGTAACGAGACGTCCACAGATATTATCTTACCATTACGTTGAACCAACAGGTGGAACACAACTTAAGTTAAAGGAGAGCTCAACTTACGTCTGTCACGTTCACAACTCCAATCTGAGGCTTAAACAGGTTCACCTTGAAGGTCTTCTCCCAGTATGTGGTCAGCTGGATCGGGGAGACAGACACAAAGCATTGGTGCAGTTTATGAAGCTGAACAATCACACCAGATGAAATAYGTCATCATATATAGTATGATGGTGTGTGTGGGGTCAGAGGTCATACCAGTGGGAAGTCATCAGGGTCAATCCACACTATACTGAGCTCAGGGTTGTTGGTGTTGTCTCTGGCCACATCTTTCAGGATCTCCAGGAACTCATAACCATCTGGAGAAATCACAGACGGACAGCTTAGAGATATTTGTACGCACCCATTTGTGTGTCTATCCATGTACTGTGTTAAATATGGAATCCGCATTAGGGGAAACAGCGCCACTGTCRGCCCCAGCACCTTTGCTATTGTTTTTGTTTCGTGGACAAAATGGATGAGAGGTGTGTCGAGAAGATTGGAGTACATGTTCTTCTGTTCTATTTCGTGTCTGTTGTTTTCAGTAACTTCTTTGTTGTTGTAACATCCCAAACGGACGTTGCAGTTTCACCATTAAGGATTCCAGCTWTAAAAATGGGAAAATAAASATCAACAAACCAGGGTCTTCCTCCTCAGCAAAGGCTACAATGTGGATCCCATCCAAGTCATCCTCCTGGGAAAGGGATGTTGAATTTGTAAAGGGTACACATATAATACTACCAGTATAATTCCCTTTCCTCAGGGAGAGGTACAGTAATACTGTAGGTAACTCACCCATGTCTCAAACATGTCCTCTGCACGCAGCTTTCTCAGAGTCGCCCTGCAGAAGACAGACCGCAGATACACAACATTTCAAGAATATCCAACAGTAAACTGAGTCATCCATATGAGATAAGGAATAATATCAGGGACGATATGAAAAATGACTGGATTCTAATGATTTGCACCAATGGGAGAAGTTAGAACCACCGAACTAAAGGGTCGCATTGAATGTGCATTGAATGTGGATCTCCTGTTCATCTATCGATCATTCAGTGAAGTCTGACTGACAACATTTTCACGCGATTCTACATGTAAAATCGGTTTGCACACCGTTCACTCTCGGCAGGCAAACGCTATTGGTGTGTTCGGCAGGCAAACGCTATTGGTGTGTTCGAGCCCTGAAATGAAATCTTTTTTAGGGTTACCTTTTGTGTTGGTGGACAAACTCCACTATCTCCATCTCTGAGAGTTGCCTGCCAGGGAGGATGGCTGGTTCCTCCATGAAGGGCTCATAGAAGTTCACCTCGTTCATCTTCAGAGAAAGGTGCTTCGCCGTCTGCATCACAACACACATACTTAGCCATCACTGATGTTGTGTAGAAACTGACCTCGATACTGTCTACACACACACACAGGTTTGACTTGATTCAGGTTTGTGGAGTGTACTGTACTTACAGCTTTGTCGAACGTGGCGAAGAACTTGATGTAGGGCTGAAACCTCTCTGAGGCCTCCTGGAACGCCTTGTAGTCTGATAGAATGGAAGAAGAGGGAGAGAAAGAAACAGATTACAGTTTGGCAGGATTGCATTCAAAACTCATCTTCCTTCAGAAAACTATGTGATCAGGAAAACATGGGTTGACATTCAATTTCAATTTCCCAGCGTAATCTCTCTCCCTCCTCCTCCTCAGTAACAGAACCATTTTACATCCAGCTTCTGAGGCGCCAGGCTATCCTCTCAATAAAGCCCTAAGGTCACGGCCGTAGGACCTACAATCTTCTCTCCCAAATAGGATTTTTCCTAATAAAAGCTGCATCATGCCTCTGTCAAATATGAGATTTTATCTTCCCTTCTCTCGTGTCTCGGTTTCTTCTTTGGAGCAGCACTGTCTATAATTGCTCTCGACCTATTAGACAGAGAACTAGGAGCTATTAAAAGCCTCTCAGGAGGCAAGAAGGAGTGTAGATCAGCCCAGAACAAAGTGTCTTTTTAGCAGCTGGCTTAATGGCTATTTGCCTCTATTAGGTCCTATGTGGTGTAGTGTGCTTCTGGGGAGTATAGGGCAAGAACAGCAGTTCTTCACACAATTCACTTGTTTGACTCGTGTGAACAGGCCATCCCATAATGCATGCTTAGGCATACACAGACTCACATGAGTCCTCTCCCTTGAAGTAACCAATGAGGCGTATGTCTTCCTCCATCCTCTCAAAGGCCCTCAGTTCCATAGGGTTACTGATGAGCTCCACTGGGTCTTCCAACACCTGGGGGGCAGAGCAGCACAACAGCATGGCCATTCATTAACACAGTGGGAGAGAGTGGGCTGTGATGAGTGAGTTGCCTTTAATAACAGAAAAGTTGCCACTTGTATTAGGCAAAAAGCATTGTTTGTACTGTACATGAGCAATACAAGTTTACTCCTTGCGTTTATCTTTTATTAATTCATRATGTTTGCTCTCTACTCCCTTCAAACTCTACACCAACAGCTATATTTACKAGTTACAACATTGCTTCAAACACTAACTCTGTTTTTTCCCCCAGGAAAGWCAAGGGGGAGAGGACTTACAGTGTTCTCCTGCTGAGCCTTGCATTACAATGCAGCATTTACATATCATCTAACAAGGCAGAGGCTGTTCATTTTTTATAACATGATGAGCTAGGAAGTCTTCTCCCCCTGTGGTTATATCCCTCTACAGTGGAGGAAGAGACACGTCAGTCCTCTTCCTCTCTCTTCCACCTTCCTCTTACCTCTCTTCCAATGTCCCAGCCCCTCTCTCTCTCCTACCTCCCTCTTCCTCTCTCTCCTACCTCCCTCTTCCCTCTCACCTCCACCTCCCTCTTCCCTCTCTCCCTATCTCCCTCTTCTCTTCTCTCCTACCCCTCTTCCCTTCTCTCCTACCTCCTCTTCCCTCCCACCTCCTCCCTTCCCCTCTCTCTCCTACCTCCCTCCTTCCTCTCTCCTACCTCCCTCTTCACTGTCTCCTCCTACCTCCTCTTCCCTCTCACCCTCCCCCCTCCTCTCCCTCTCTCTCTATTCCCTCTTCTTCTCTCTCCTACCCTCCCTCTCTCCCTCTCTCTCCTACCTCCTCCTTCCCTCTCCCCCCACCTCCCCCTCCCTCTCTCTCCTACCTCCCTCTTCCCTCTCTCTCCTACCTCCCTCTTCCCTCTCTCTCCTACCTCCCTTTCCCTCTCTCTCCCCCGTCCTCTCTTCCCTCTCTCTCTACCTCCCTCTTCCCTCTCACCTCCCACCTCCCCCTTCCTCTCTCTCCTACCTCCCTCTTCCCTCTCTCTCCTACCTCCCCTCTTCCCTCTCTCTCCTATCTCCTCTTCCCTCTCTTCTACCTCCCTCTTCCCTCTCTCCTCACCTCCCTCTTCCCTCCTCTCCCCTCTCCCTCTTCCCTCTCTCTCCCACCTCCCCCTTCCCTCTCTCTCCTACCTCCCTCTTCCCTCTCTCTCCTACCTCCCCCTCCTGTCTCCTACCTCCCTCTTCCCCTCTCACCTCCCACCTCCCCTCCCTGTCTCTCCTACTCCCTCTTCCCCCTTCCCCCCTCTCTCCTACCTCCTCTTCCCTCTCTCTCCACCTCTCTCTTCCTCTCTCTTCCCCTCTCTCTTCCTCTCATCTTCTACTCCCTCTTCCCTCTCACCTCCCCGCCTCCTCCTTCCCTCTCTCTCCTACCTCCCTCTTCTCCCTCTTCTCTCCTACCTCCTCTTCCCTGTCTCTCCTACATCCCTCTTCCGTCCCACCTCCCCCTTCCCTCTTCTCTCTCTCTCTCCCTCCTCTTCCTCTCTCTCCTACCTCCCTTCCCTCTCTCTCTACCTCCCCTTCCCTCTCTCTCCTACCTCCTCTTCCCTCTCTCTCCTACCTCCCTCTTCCCCTCTTCTCTCCTATCCTGCTTCCCTCTCACCTCCCACCTCCCCTCCTCTCCTCTCCTACCTCCCTTTCCCTCTCTTCTCCCCCTCCCTCCCCTAATGATCCTACTCACATCCAGCAGGAATTCCACAGGGTGTCTGCTGAGAGTTCCCCGTCAAACTCGATCACACGGTCGTCCTTGAAGATGTACAGACTGCCCTCCTCCTCCAAACCTGAGGGCCCAGAGGAAAGGAGGATTCAGGAAGCATTGGTGACTGAYTGCCAACTGGAAAACAGGCCTTGACAAATACCTATTTTGTAGAGGTTATGGRATTTTGATATTTTTGATGTAAAGGAATAGTTCAGAAGCCTTGTTTCCATATTCGTGTTTTGTGACCAGGGGTTTGCCTGACCATGTAACCTGACCAGGAAACACACTGGGACCTACAGTATATATGACAAATTACGACGTACCCAGTTTCTTGGCAACTTTGGCGTCCTTCTGGGAGTCGACCATCCCAAAGCCAATGTCCTTGTCCTCCAGGACCTGTGCAGTCAGCTGCGGATTTACCAAAACACAACATTTGTCATCAGCCAACTTGATATTTCAACAACGTAGCAACAATGTGTTGTTTGGGGTGTTGTGGGCACTTATTTCCTTATGATCCACCTCAATTATTAGAAAAATTCAGCATTGTATTAGTCCACTGTGGGAAATAAAAATATATAACCTGCTTTCAAACTCAACTTCCTCTCTCCCTGATGCTTGGAATTTTGGCTAGCAACTGCAGCCAGTGCTGTCTTTGTCTATACAGCTTTGATCACCAAGTTTCTAGAAGAGAGCACCCTGTGGACTGACTGTGGGAGAAACMCCTTTGTAAGTGTCAGCACTGTTTACTGTTCAAAGAACAATTTCTCAGAGAGGAACAAAGGCCTCTAAATTACCACTGCACTGCAGAGGGCTAAAGTGGAGTTTGACTCAGGTCCTTTTGTTGTGACTGGGGTGGGTACTTCTAACTTTCTGAAAAACAGATGTTTGCAAACAGTTAAGCTACTGTTTAGTATGCATTTATACTGTCACAAGAAGCAATTGAGCCTCTTTTATTAGCTGGTTAATGTTTTCTTAGCCAATTAAGTAGTTACAGTGCATTCAGAAAGTATTCAGACCCCTTGTCTTTGTCCACATTTTGTTAGGTTACAGCCTTATTCTAAAACGGATTAAATCGTTTTTTCCCATCAGCAATCTACACACAATGCCCCATAATGAGAAAGCAAAAACAGGTTTAGACATTTTTGCAAATGTATAAAAAAACTGAAATATCACATTTACATAAGTATTCAGACCCTTTACTCAGTACCTTGTTGAAGCACCTTCAGCCTCGAGTCTTCCTGGGTATGAAGCAAAAGCTTGGCACACCTGTATTTGGGGAGTTTCTCCCATTCTTCTCTGCAGATCCTCTCAAGCTCTGTCAGGTTGGATGAGGAGCGTCGCTGCACAACTATTTTCAAGTATCTCCAGAGATGTTAGATCGGGTTCAAGTCCGGGCTCTGGCTGGGCCACTCAAGGACATTCAGAGACCAAGCCATTCCTGCATTGTCTTGACTGTGTTGTCTTGGCTGTGTTGTCCTGTTGGAAGGTGAACCTTCGTCCCAGTCTGAGGTCCTGAGCYCTCTGGAGCAGGTTTTCATCAAGGATCTCTGTATTTTGCTCCGTTCATCTTTCCCTCGATCCTGACTAGTCTCCCAGTCCCTGCCTCTGAAAAACATCCCCACAGCATGATGCTGCCACCACCACGCTTCACTGTAGGGATGGTGACAGATTTCTTCCAGACGTTACGCTTGGCATTCAGACCAAAGAATTCAATCTTGGTTTCATCAGACCAGAGAATCTTGTGTCTCATGGTCTGAGAGTCCTTTAGGTGCCTTTTGGCAAACTCCAAGCGGGCTGTCATGTGTCTTTTACTAAGGAGTGGCTTCCGTCTGGCCACTCTACCGTAAAGGCCTGATTGGTGGAGTGCTGCAGAGATGGTTGTCCTTCTGGAAGGTTCTCCCATCTCCACAGAGGAACTCTGTCAGAGTGACCATCGGGTTCTTGGTCACCTTCCTGACCAAGGCCCTTCTCCCCCTATTGCTCAGTTTAGCCGGGCGGCCAGCTCTAGGAAAAATCTTGGTGGTTCCAAACTTCCAAACTTCCATTTAAGAATGATGGAGGCCGCTGTGTTCTTGAGGATCTTCAATGCTGCAAAAAGTTTTTGGTACCCTTACCCAGATCTGTGCCTCGACAGGATACTGTCTCGGCACTCTACTGACAATTCCTTCGACCTCATGGCTTGGTTTTTGCTCTGACATGCACTGTCAACTGTAGGACCAACTATGGGACCTTGTGTGCCTTTCCAAATCATGTCCAATCATTTGAATTTTCCACAGATGGACTCCAATCAAGTTGTAGAAACATCTCAAGGATGACCGATGGAAASAGGATGCACCTGAGCTCAAGTTCGAGTCTCATAGCAAAGGGTTTGAATACTTATGTAAATAAGGTATTTCTGTTTTTTGTTTTTTTATGTCTAAAAACCTATTTTCACTTTGTCATTATGAGGTATTGTGTGTAGATAGAATTTTTTTTCATTTAATCCATTTCAGAATAGGGCTGTAATTTAATGAAAAGTGGAAAAAGTCCAGGGGTCTGAATAATTTCCGAATGCACTGTATAAACTCTAATTATAAGCTGACCTAGAAACAGTCCTGGGAATACACATAATCATCACGTCCTGGTGGTATGATATTGCTCTGTTCTACAAGAGAAACCAGGTAATGCTCTCTCTGAAACTACCCATCAACCTTTGACAAATGACAGCAATATAACCCGTAGAGTTCACTCTTTAGGTCAGGGGTGTCAAACTCATTRCACGGAGGGCCGAGTGTCTAAGGGTTTTTGTTTTTTCCTTTCAATTAAGACCTAGACAACCAGGTGAGGGGAGTTCCTTACTAATTAGTGACCTTAATTCATCAATCAGGTACAAGGGTGGAGCGAAAACCCGCAGACACTCAGCCCTCCGTGGAATGACTTAGACACGTTTATCAAGTATGGAAAAGGGAAATAAGATATTATTCTAGTTTTAGTCTGTTCTTTCTCATGACATGTTGTAACAGATACGCTTCCGTGTAAGTGACAGAAAGGTATGTGTGATTGAGGTGCCATTTGGCTAAACATTTGGCTTTGACTAAGCTCTGACATCAAATCTTGTGTTACAAAGGCTTCTCAAATGGTCATATATCTGCTGTCCAGGCACAGAACTTATTTCTCTTGTCCACACAGTGTCCAGCAATCCTRATTTAAAATGTCCTCGTGGCGCATAAAGATGTCAACTCTATTTATGATGTCACCGGAGTTGAAGTGACAGACGGTTAACTTCAGCGAGGGAAGACATGTAAATCAACCAGCTTGAATGTGATGGAAAGACGATGCTGACCTTGGGAYCAAACAGGTGCTTTTACAAAGACGTATCTAAGGAACTAGGATGTGTAATATATCTGCCATGTCAATTATCAAATTAAATGTATAAATTCATTGTGATTACCATTAAGCCTTAAAGCTCTACATGTCCCCATCCTCATCTGTTAAAATGACCTTTTGTCTGTGCTCTACACATTTTGTCTTGGGGTCGAATAATAATCCCATAATCCTATTCACAACCTTATTGACCTTGCTTACCAGGAAACGTCTACTATCCGGGATCCTTGTAATGTCTCTACCCTTAACCTTAACCTTAACCATAACCATAACCATAACCATAACCATTACCATAACCATAACCATAACCATAACCCTTACCTAACCCTAACCCTAATCTTAACCCTTACCGTAACCATTTTAAATTTAAACTTCAATGGGGGGATAGGGACATCCCAAGGATCCCAGATAGCACTGACCCTCAGACAAGGAATGTTGGCCCCTGTTGGCTGACCTATAACATCTGAACATCCCTGCACTACCTTCCTCCCTCTCTCCTCCACTCTCACCTCATCTCCTCTTCCCCCTCTCGCCCTCTTACCTCCAGCACAAGCTCAGTCATCTGAAGCTGCTTCTGCCTGCCTTTGTGAGCCGGCTGCGGTTCATGGTAGAGTAGGCACAGCATGTCAAACATCTTCAGAGCCTTCTTGTAGTTGCGTTCYTTGATGTGCAGAACGCGGTCCTTCCCGTCAAAGCTGGGGAACTCCAGTCCCTGCTCTGCAGAGCACAGAGAGGTCACGTACAGACAGGGCAACAGAGACAGCCAGAAGAGCTGCATGTTTCTTAGAGGGAAATGCCCACTAATGGACAATGAGTAGGAACTGGAAGATGCAGGGGAAACTATACAGAACTATAACCCTTGAGACTTCAATGGATAGTAGCCAGTACTAGCCACCAATTTGCACCAGTAAAAGAAACAGAAAGTTTTGAAAATAACAAAATAACAAGCAAGAGTAGAATTGTTGTTCGCCCTAAAGTCTCCAGCTCTAGTTGTATTCTTTCACTCTCTCTATCTCTTTCTCTCTCTCTTCTTCACTCTCTCTAGTTCTCTGTCTGCCTCTCTCTCTCTTTTCCTTCCTCGTTCTCTCTCTTTCCTTCTCTCTTTCTCTTTCTCTTTCTTGACTGCCTCACTGTGGTTAAAAAATAAGTCCCCAAAAGTGAATCCAGGGAGCTTTGGCAGAGTGGAAAGCTCACAATAAAATAGCAAGTGACCCCCTCTCTATCGCACTTTCGGGGCCTTTTTATGAGGCCAGTTGTTTCTGGGATTAAAATAACTGTTGGGCTGCAGAAAAGAGGACGGATAGATAGATGGAAGAACCCCAGGGAGTTTCCACTGTCTCTCTYTCAGCGCCTGACATGKTGAAACATCTCTCTAGCTGTCGGGGGAATAGCCAAGGAGTTGGGATGTGGGGCAGAGGAGAGAAGTGGATCTGGAGTGAGAGGGTTCACCATTATTTTTGGAATGAGTGTGTTTTCAGTAATGTGAAGTGCTGTTACAGCATGCATGTTATCCTAATACAGTAGGGTGTTTAAAGAATAATAGGTATAAAGCCTGATCTACAATTTATTTTATTTTATTTAACCTTTATTTAACCAGGTAGGCAAGTTGAGAACAAGTTCTCATTTACAATTGCGACCTGGCCAAGATAAAGCAAAGCAGTTCGACACATACAACAACACAGAGTTACACATGGAATAAAACAAARATACAGTCAATAATACTGTAGAAAAATAAGTCTATATACAATGTGAGCAAATGAGGTGAGATAAGGGAGGTAAAGGCAAAAAAAGGCCATGGTGGCGAAGTAAATACAATATAACAAGTAAAACACTGGAATGGTAGATTTGCAGTGGAAGAATGTGCAAAGTAGAAATAGAAATAATGGGGTGCAAAGGAGCAAAATAAATAACTAAATAAATACAGTAGGGGAAGAGGTAGTTGTTTTGGCTAAATTATAGATGGGCTATGTACAGGTGCAGTAATCTGTGAGCTGCTCTGACAGCTGGTGCTTAAAGCTAGTGAGGGAGATAAGTGTTTCCAGTTTCAGAGATGTGAAGGAAATGTAATCATTGCCCTCACACAAGCCACTGTTTATGCTAAGGAAGCCACAGTGTGTTTAGCTYACATTCCAATCCTTGTATTCCGTGTCATATGCCAAATGGCAAGGAGTGGAATGATATTTTAACAGACTGGTACCCAGACTAACAGTGTGTTTCCATGGTACAGATGAGCATACTGAATACTGATTTGTTCATTGTGTAATGTAGCTCCAAGGCTGGGTAGAAAGGGACAAAATAACACTTACAATGCCATTGAAGACACGAGAGAAAAGTTTACAAATGTAATATGTCTGTGTCCTATATTTGTCAGAGGGACTAACAGCATTGAACGAGGGTGTGTACATAACTGTGATTGAATGCGTTTTGTGTTTGATCAAATTCAAATCTAAAAAGCAGCAGATTGAGTCCTCTTTACATTGAAACAAAAATAAGCAATGTAGAGATTGGAGAACCAACCTGGACTCAGAGCTACATGTAACATAGTAAAAGGAAATCTGTTTTCCGCCATGTAGTATGATATGTTAAGTTTCTTATGGTAGGTATTAATTTGTGGATGTCCATCATCCATTTRGTATGATATGTTCCGAATTGCAATTCGTACAATATGTTATGAATGTGCAAAGCGTATGACATGTTACGAATCCCAATTTGTTGTGGCTAACACTAATGTTAGCAATGTGGCTAACGTTAGCTAGGCTAGGCGTTAGGGTTAGGCGTTAAGGTTAGGAGTTAGGTTGAAGGGTTAAAGTTAGGGTTAGCTAACATGATAAGTAGTTGCAAAGTAGCTAAAAAGTAGTAAGTATTTGCAAAGTTACTAATTAGCTAAAATGCTAAAGTTATCCGTGATGAGATTAGGCAAACTATTAGAATTTAACAACCAGGAAATGGAGGAGCGATTTCTGCATAGTGCTTCTTTAAAGATGCACTATGCAGAAATRGCTCTGCCATTTCTTGGTTGCTAAAATTAAAAATTATAATTGTTTGCCTAATTTCAGTTTATGTAACAAAAGTCATTGTGTGGAGAGTCATTGTACCATCTAAATCGTTGTGAAATATATGTTCCATAACCAAAAATATTGTATTTTCAGCTGTTTGAAACTGGTGTACAAAACCGAAAGTAAAAAACACAAAAACTAAACTTAAGAACGAGAAGCCTAGAAATAACGGACAGAAGATCTACCTCTTACTATACTTGCATTCAAGATTTATAACGCACGTTTCTATTTGAATTTGGTCAGGTCTCCCAAAAAATTACATATTGTAGCTTTAAGTAATGTGTTTTATGTGACTATACCAAACATTACATATCATACTAACTTAGGGCCTCAGATTTACGTTTACTATGTTACATCTAGTCTATGAGACCAGGCTGACAGAACACACACATATGCGCAAACGGTCCCAATATTACGGTAAAGATACGTCAATACCTGTAATTACGGTAAGGGTTTTCAGACCAAACTAGAGGCTGACCAAGCATCAGTRATCGCTAACTGTCTAAGCGAAGAAAATGAAGCTGCCGTGGCTCTTGATCCCTCTTCTAACTTTACAGTTTTGTGGAGTTGATTTCATCGTGGCCGGATTAGGTAACAATAACGCTATGGAATATGTAKATTTTTGGAGGTCTGTGCTGGACTGAAATTSCATGACCGAATTATTCTCAGGTGCTCCCATTCATCCTAGCTAGCTAGCCCAGTTAACGTTAGCTAACAAACRAAGTTAGCTTGCAAGTAGAACCAATTGGTTGCATGCGAAATAATATTTTTTTWAATTTTTGGGCAGAAATCTTAATACAATATTGGATACAGAGTTTTCCCAAGGCATCCCTTTAAAGAAGGAATTTGATTAACTGTGTGGCTCAAATTGTTACTTTAGCTAAGGTTGGTTAATGTAATGCAACAGGTCTGTCAGAGTTGTAGTAACGTTAGGTCAGATTCTGACATTTAACCTAACCTTTCCCAGCCTGGTCTCATAGACTAGATGTAACACAGTAAATGTAAATCCGACATACTAAATTAGTAAAATACAGTATGGTTACATAAGACAGAAGGTTACTTAAAGGAAAGGAGTGTGGTTGTTCGGGTGGGCATATAACGCAAATGTCAAGGAACCCAAAGGTTGCGTGTTCGAGTCTATTCATGGTCAATTTTAGCTAATTAGAAACTTTGCAACTACTTTTTAGCTACTTTGCAACTACTTAGAATGTTAGCTGACGCTAACTCTTAACCTTAACCGCCAGCTGAAGTTAACCAKCTAACTAACGTTAGCCACAACAAATTGGAATACGTAACATATCATATGAATTGCAATTCGTAACATATCATACGAAATGGAGTGTCTCAGATTTATGTACAGAATAATATGAAATGCTTTGAGACCAGGTTGCCTTTCCTGACCTCAGTCTCTTCTAAATACTAGTGTGCAGCTAGCTTATCCCGTATTTACAACCCAATGCAGTGTAAGTAGCCTTTGCCACGGGATTTCAGTGTGTAAGCAATCATGCACACTGCTCTGTATTTCATTAGTCCAGCAGGAAGTGCATGCTCTTTGCCTAACAAGCTCTGTTTTATTAGATAATGGTGGCAGGTGGCAGATATACCTTGAAAAGATCACCAAAGCCACGCAACTTTACAAGCCTTGCAGCCCATACAACTGCAGTTGCCATCTCAGGTAATGCATGCAGGAGAACTGATGTTGCTCCCTATGAGAACAGTATTGCTATACAAAAGGGTTTCAGCTTTTTAACCAAAGCCGTTGGTTGCCTTGTTAGAGCAGATCCTTCATTCTTTCTCCATTGTCCTCAATCCATCCAGTGTCTTGAATGATGACCTACAACCCTTCAGAGAGGGAGTGTCTGAGGAGCTAATGGCGGACACGCTTCGTCGTGGCGTGGGCACCCATTACCAAATCATTAGTGGTAAACTGTATCGGGAACAGAACTGTATGTTCCCAGCCAGGTGAGGAAACAAAACATTCAAATTAGTCTGTGTACACATCTGAGTTTGTGTGTGCAAGTGTTTCTCATCAAGCTTAGAAATCAGACCCTGGTTTTGTATGATAATCCATTAATTAGTGGTCGATCATTTAGTAAAATGTATTATCTTTAGGCCTATATCAGTAGTGAGCTAGTTAATATGATAGTCATCATGTCTCAGCCGTCTGTCTCTCTGATTGGTTTAGGTGTAGTGGGGTGGAGCACTTCATCCTGCAGGTGATTGACAAGTTGCCAGACGTGGAGATGGTGGTGAACGTGCGGGACTACCCTCAGGTGCCAGGCTGGGTGCAGCCTATTCTGCCTGTCCTGTCTTTCAGTAAGGTCAGCTCTGCGACCATACATGTCCTCATCACACACACACAACAGTGTTGCTTGTTTATSTTATTTAGAAATGTTTTTACTTTTGTAAATGTATATATATTTGTAGGAAGTAGTAAAAGAGAGTTGTCCAATGTGATGGCATTTGTGTGTGTAAAATGAAAGTGTGTGGTGTGCATTCAGACTGCCGACTACCAGGACATKATGTATCCTGCCTGGACCTTTTGGGAGGGGGGCCCGGCGGTATGGCCCATATATCCCACTGGACTAGGACGATGGGACCTCATGAGGGATGACCTTAAAAAGTTGGTTTTGACCTCCTTGTGACACAAGGAAACACTTGTATTTTATTTATATTACCAGATAATTTTCTCTGTTATTCACAAACACTCTGTGTTAGATCGGCAGCACAGTGGCCCTGGAAGAGGAAAGAGTCCAGAGGATTCTTCAGAGGCTCCAGGACTAGTCCTGAGAGGGACCCCCTGGTCCTTCTGTCCAGAGAGGCTCCAGACCTGGTGGATGCTGAGTACACAAAGAACCAGGCCTGGAAGTCTGAGAAGGTCCGTCTGGAACTACCAATGCAAATGTCCGTGTGACAGTGGCTTAAATGCACTGAGAGCATTGTTATGTTTTTCAACCGCAATATCAACATCAACAACTGTTCAATAGCCTCTTCTTTTTTTTCTTAGGACACACTAGGTAGACCACCAGCTAAGGAGATTCCCCTGGTGGAGCACTGTCAATACAAGTAAGAACAAGATATTATGGTGGAATTGCATTGAGCTTGGTTTTGTGTTTACAATGTTTTACATCAAGTGCATAGATGTGGCTTCACTCTCTGACACTCACTGGCATMTTCCAGGTCAGCCTGGATAAAATTAGACTAATTTAAAAATATATATATATTTTTAGCTTCAGAGATTTTTAGATTGACCGAGAAAACATGGCCCTGGTTTTCATGAGTTGAGAGGGAAACTTCCATTACCTGTTCCAAAGGTCTGTTAATTAACCCTGGTTATTTATCTTAAACCTTCAGCAATGGAATAAAACACTACAGGTGTGCATTGTCAGTTACGTTTGTACGTCAGGCCAGGGCTCCAAATCATTACCTCACCATTGTGGCCCCACCCGTTGCAGACTACCAAGGACAGGGTAACTTTTACCTTACCCTGTACACACTGTGTGATTTCTACCACAATTCCTACCTCATCATCTGACCGCTAACCCCTCAGGTACCTGTTCAACTTCCGGGGCGTGGCGGCCAGCTTCCGCCTCAAGCACCTGTTCCTGTGTGGCTCTCTGGTCTTCCATGTAGGGGAGGAGTGGCTGGAGTTCTTCTATCCCCAGCTGCTGCCSTGGGTACACTACATSCCTGTCAAACAGGACCTCTCTGACCTCAGGTGACCTGTCTGGCTTGGCTGTGTATCATAACTGTTCAACTGTCAACCTGCTCCATGGGTAGTGTAGTGGAATATGTGGTTTGTCTAATGTCTGAATGTTCTCTGTTATATATATAGTGATGTCCCCTTTTTCTGTCTTTCCAGGGAACTGCTACAGTTTGTGAAAGAAAACGATGACGTCGCTCAAGAGATTGCCGTTAGGTAATCTAGAAACTAGAAAAAATGGCTTTAGACTGGTTACATTAACTGTCTGKTTTCTCACAGCTTGTACAGTAGCATGCTAAATAATCAGACTATTGATATTGTTGARTTATGTTAGTTGACCAACCTCTGCCTCCAGGGGTCAGCGGTTCATCCTGGACCACCTGAGGATGGAGGACGTGTCGTGTTACTGGGAGASACTCCTCACTGAGTTTGGTGGGCTGCTCAAGTACAAACTCCAGAGGAAGACTAACTACAATCAGGTCATCCACAAGCATGGGAGGACAGAACTGTGACCGAGCCAGGGGGGTCACTCTGTATGGACTATATGGAGGCAGCTCCAGTCAATAGATAGCGGCAGATCACACTGCTTATTAATGTTCCTAATGCTGGTCTTAGAATTAGGAATTGCTGGTCTTCACATTTAGGCTGTTGTCTCCCCATAGATTCTTCATAGGGTTAGATGTAATGGAGTACCTTTTTAAAGTATTGTGTTATAGAAGATTTAGGAGCTTAAAAACGCTATAAGAAGAAAGCGGCTATTTGGGATTGAAATTACCATTGGGATTAGCACACAGAAAGAGTAGGATACTGTATATATTGGTTCTATCACACAGTTTACAGTTTGTATTTAGCAGACCTGGGTTCAAATACTGTGTAGGGTATTAGAATTACTTTCAAATATATTTGGAAGRAAWTATTTAGGTATTTTTTTATTTGAAAAGACAAATAGTTGAATATTGGAATGTATTTGAAAATACGCAAATACGCTGACTCAAATACACTCCCATGCATTTAGCCCAGGCATTACATTTTTTGATGTTGAAATTAGTATTTGAAAGGGAAAGGGGGATATATAGTCAGTTGTACAACTGAATGCATTCAACTGAAATGTGTTTAATGCATTTAACCCAACCCCTCTGAAAATACAGTACTTTCAAATAATTCCAATACAAGTAGTTGATTCGGGCCACATTATTTGAAAATACTTTATTTTCTCTGTATTTARGTAACAAATTYTCAAATACACATGTATTTGAACCCAGGCCTGGTATTTAGTCTTTCCATGCRCAAAATATCAGCGACTTTATGCCTCAAAAGGAACTTAGGGTAGAGGATTTATAAAGAGCTTAATAGCGTTTGCTATTAGGCYAAATCAGTTCTCACCCCACACTGAAATTGTGTGAAAAATCTATGAAATTGGTTGATTCTGGGAAATTTCATCTAAAAGCCCATTTTCCATCTGCTTTCCCATACTGCCCTCTAGTGTGTGACAGAAGCCCTGTATGCTGCTCAGGAGTTGATACTTACATCTTCCATTTTATTGCCAGTGGTCCATTCAACTACAAACACAACCAAAACACTCCTCACCTCAGAGTGTTGCCTCTGTTTAAGAAGAACAATACACTACCATTGCCATATACTGTAGCYATACGATGAAGCTTGAAACACTACATATTAAGCAGTAAATAACTACACTCAACACCAAGTGCCAATAGAACGTGATTCATTGATGTAGAATGACATGTCAAACCCACTGTCACTACACTACTTTACTTGGACCTGCCTTGGAAATGATGAGTATAAGCCACAATGGAACTGAKATTTTTAATATGTTCAAGATTTCCCATTGTAGAATGTATGTGTTAGTTCTCTGATTCTACAGCTGTGGCATACACGAATGTAAGGTACTTTGCGCTGTGTATTGTCTTGACCAAAGAGTACAAGGTGCAATGCCAAAAAACTATGTTCAGCTTGTGGTCAAAACATATGATGTGATCTTCATGGTTAGTCAGTACAATCTCTGTGCATACAATACTCTATCATGGGCAGGTTGATTCGCCTGCAAAATCGGTGGAATAGTTTTGGTTTGTCTGTTGGGCTTTAATTAATAGTAATTGATGCTATTTTTTTTGGCTTGAAACACAATGACAATGTTGTGATATGATGCAATAACAGCCTTTTGTCAATGTTTTGTTTCCTTACATTTTACATTTTTATATCGAATGTATCATTTTTAACTCTGTAATAAACCATTCAAATCAAGTAAATGCACAATTGTCTCCAATGAATGTGTATGTTTGGTCCTCCACCTGAAGGGGGTGCTCTCCAACTAAATAGCTTTAATTTACTTGCTAGCAGTTCAGGGGTGTGCCGGTGGAAATCAGCAGCAGGTAGGAAAGACAAACTACAAGGACATTTCAGAATAAATAGGTAAATACTCAGAAAACAACTTAACCGTTCAAACGTAGTCTGCGATATAACTATGCTTAGCTACGTTAGACAAATAATAGACTGTGCTTCACAAGCACGGAACTGCTGAACAAGTTCGCATACACAGCTAACGTTAGCTAGCATGATGAATTCCCTTAGCTCTTTGCTTGTTCGCATGGAACAAGATGCTTTGAGAACGTGAAGTTATGGTAAAGACATGTACCGTCTTTGGTAACCGTGTCACCTCACCTGCTCCACTTGAATGCAAACGTAACATATCTATTGTCGTTCAGTCTGCTTCATAGGATAGGTTACCCAAGTGCGCATCTTTACCTTGGGTGTTGTTGACCCATATGTCATAACAGCTGATTGTAGCTAGCCTGATAATTTCCAGCCAGTGTAGACCGTATTTATCAATGTTCCAGCAAGTGTTAAAGTTCCATTACAATAAATACCAACTCTAGAAATGTATAGTAATGTACAGTAGGTATTCTATTGTACACACTAATGACTATGCGATGTCAGATGCGGTATTAAAACAGCTGTTGTACTGTTTGTGTTTTGTCCATTTTCTCTCGTTTCCTCTGCCCAAGGGGCATTTATTTAGCAGAAGGATTAGCTGTAACATAAGTGTAACATCCTAGCTCCTGGCCATGTGTTCTCAGATCCAGCTCCCACTGTTGGTGAAGCGTTCATGATGCATCCTCCTGAACGGCCTGGGGCGTCCCCAGCCCCGTGTCAGCAGGCAGCCTCTGCCCCCCAGGGCACCCTCTGCACCAGACCACTGGGGGGTCTCCTCCAGCTAGCCATGCCKTCCCTGGGCCTCCTCTTCCCCAGGGTCCATGCAGCTGACAGTGTGGCTCCTGCCCCGGTACAGATCCCCTCCCCCCTGCCCAGCCTCGTGGGCAAGCCAGAGTTCCCAGACACTGGATGGGACCGCATCAAGGATCTCTTCGACAGGGAGTAAGTTATGACCGTGACACCTCTCTCCTATTGTCTGTGGCTTAGCTGAGTAAACCCATCACCATCGGGGATCGCTCCCCATTGCTTACCTGTGCAGCAGATGAGTTTTCTAGCCTGCACTTAGTTTAGAAGGTTCCAGTTAGTTTAGAAGGTTCCAGACTTCTAGTGTAGCATAACCATCACTTGCCTTACAGGGCTTCATACATTGGCTGTCTAAAAATGCTRTGTTTGATTTTAAAGCTTGTTTTTACACCCCTTTCCTGTGCTCCCAGTGAAATGCAGAAGTATCCTGAGGAGCTCTCCAGCGTGGTGAAGAGTACCTTCGCTGCCGCCTTGGCCGGCATGATCTACGGAGGGCTGCCCGCCGCCCGGCACGCCAGGGAGAGGTTCATCCAGCTCCACCAGGCTGAGATATACCACAGCCGGGTGGAAGCTGTGGTGAGTGTCTGCGGTTGTGAATTAACAGCAGGCCATTACATACATGCAATACGATGTCAGTGCTTTTGTATACATTTCCCAAGTGCAGCAAAAGCACATTGTCTGTCAATTTTTTTTAAAAATGTTTGTCTTGTGTTGATGAAGGCTTTGTGTTGTCGTTGTTCTCCCCCAGCGWTCTGCCCATAACGCAGCCATCCGGGGCTTTGTGAGGTATGGCTGGAGGTGGAGCTGGAGAGTGGCAGCCTTCGTCACATTATTCAAGTAAACAATAACTACATGACTATTCAGTATGGGACTCTTTCCTCTGTGGCCACTATATTAGTTTGTTCTCCTGTGTTGAGTGACATTGGTTGATTCTCTCGCTCTCTGTGTGTGTGTTCTGTCAGCACTGTGAGCACAGGCCTGTCTGTGTACAGAGATAAGTATACCCTCAGCCACTACGCAGCAGCAGGAGGTGAGTTACTTCAACACCCAAATGGAGAGGATACCTCAATGTATTATACYCACCCACACTTATTCAACTACTTCACAGTAATAATTTGTAAGACATACAGTGCCTAAGGAAAGTATTCAGACCTCTTGACTTTTTCCACATTTTGTTCAATTACAGCCTTATTCTAAAGTGTATTAAATCGTTTTTTATTCTACACACAATAACCCATAATGACAAAGCAAAAACAGAAAACAGAAATATCACATTTACATAAGTATTCAGACCCTTTACTCAGTACTTTGTTGAAGCACTTTTGGCAGCAATTACAGCCTTGAGTCTTCATCATATTGGGTATGATGCTACAAACTTGGCACACCTGTATTTGGGGAGTTTCTCCCATTCTTCTCTGCAGATCCTCTCAAGCTCTGTCAGGTTGGATGGGGAGCGTTGCTGCACAGCTATTTACAGGTCTCTCCAGAGATGTTTGATCGGGTTCAAGTCCGGGCCACTCGGACATTCAGAGACTTGTCCCGAAGCCACTCCTGTGTTGTCTTGGCTGTGTGCTTAGGGTTGTTGTCCTGTTGGAAGTTGAACCTTTGCCCCAGTCCGAGGTCTTGAGTGCTCTGGAGCAGATTTTCATCAAGGATCTCTCTGTACTTTGCTCCATTCATCTTTGCCTCGATCCTGACTTGTCTCCCAGTCCCTGCCTCTGAAAAACATCCCCACAGCATGATGCTCGCAAACTCCAAGCGGGCTGTCATGTGCCTTTAACTGAGGAGTGGCTTCCATCTGGCCACTCTACCATAAAGGCCTGATTGGTGGAGTGCTGCACAGATGGTTGTCCTTCTGGAAGGTTCTCCCATCGCCACAGATGAACTATGGAGCTCTGTCAAAGTGACCATTGGGTTCTTGATCACCTCCCTGACCAAGGCGCTTCTCCACCGATTGCTCAGTTTGGCCGGGCAGCCAGCTCTAGGAAGAGTTGGTGGTTCCAAACTATTTCCATTTAAGAATGGAGGCCACTGTGTTCTTGGGGACCTTCAATGCTGAATAAATGTTTTGGTACCCTTCACCAGATCTGTGCCTCGACACAATCCTGTCTCGGAGCTCTACGGACAATTATTTCGACCTCATGGCTTGGTTTTTGCACGGTCAACTGTGGGACCTTTTATATAGACAGATGTGTGCCTTTCCAAATCACAATCCTGTCTCTGAGCTCTARGGAATTAAAATTGATTAAATATTTTTAAAAATGTCACCAATTTTCGAAATTTCAGCTAATTTGTTGAAAATGAAAAACATCTAATTTACATAAGTATTCACACCCRGTTGCTATGACACTTCAAATTGAGCTCAGGTGCATCCAATTTCCTTTGATAATCCTTGAGATGTCGCTACAACTTCATTGGAGTCCACCTGTGGCCAATTCAATTGTTTGGACATGATTTAGAAAGAAACACACCTGTCTATATAAAGTCCCACAGTTGACAGTGCTTGTCAGAGCAGAAGCAGAAGAGCAGAAGTCCAAGGAACTGTCTGTAGATTTCCGAGAGAGAATTGTGATCAGGCATATATCTGGGGAAGGGTATAAAACAATTTTCTAGAGTGTTGAAAATTTCCATGAGCACAGTGGTCTCCATTGGGAAATCTGGGTTTTATGGGAGAGTGGCCAGACGGAAGGCACTCCTGAGAAAAAGTCATATGAAAGCATGCTTGGAGTTTGCAGAAGGGCACGTGAAAGACTCTGAGCATAAGGCAAAAGATGATGTGGTCTGATGAGAGAGAAATGTAACTCTTTGACCTGAATGCAAAACGTTATGTCTGGAGAAAACCAGGCACAGCTCATCACCCATCTAACACCATCCCTACCGTGAAGCATGGTAGTGGCAGCATCATGCTATGGGGATGCTTTTCAGCAGCAGGGACTTGGGAGACTGGTAAGGATAGAGGGAACAATGAATGGAGACATACATGCAAATCCTGCTTCAMTGCAAACAACCTTAGACTGGGGCAAAGATTTACGTTCCAACAGGACAATGACCCCAAGCATACAGCCAAAGCAACGCTGGAATGGCTTCAGAACAAGACTGTGAAAGTCCTTGAGTGGCCCAGACTTGAATCCCATTGACAATCTGTGGAAGTACACCGCCGCTCCCCATCTAACTTAATAGAGCTTGAAAACATCTGCAAGGAAGAATGGGAGAAAATCCCCAAATCCAATGTACAAAGCTGATACAGACATACCCAACACGACTAAAAGCTGTAATCGCCACCAATGGTGCTTCTACAAAGTATTGGCTCAAGGGTGTTAATACTTATGTAAATGAGTKATTTCTGTATTTAATTTTCAATAAATTTGCTAATTTCTAAAAACATGTTTTCACTTTGTCATTATGGGGCATTGTGTGTAGATGGGTGAGAGATTTTATTTTATTTTGAATTCAGGCTGTAACACAAAATGTGGAATAAGTCAAGGGGTATGAATACTTTCTGAAGGCACAGTAAGTGGGATTATTGTAAATGTGTGAGTATGACATTCCTGCCTGTGTGGGTTTGAGCAGCTGTGACAGGAGGCCTATTCAGGCTGAACCTGGGTCTCGGGGGACTGGTGGCAGGCACGGCCATAGGAGCAACCATGGGGTGAGATATGAGGGTTTTCAATGGCGGGCTAGTTTTGAACAAAGTGGTTACCTGGAGTAATAGTGTTGACAGTGGAGAAGAGGTATGAGGAGTAGTTTGAGGGAGCCAGATAGTCCAGGCTTACCCTGCAGTATGGTAAAATATGAACTATGAAGCCTGAAGGATGTCAGAAGCAAGTCTCTGGCTGCCAGCTGCGCCCCCTCCCTGCAACCCCTCTGCTTCCCAGCTGCACCCTTTACTCCTCTCCCAACCCTCCAGCCCCCCTCCCTCCCCCTAGCCATGRGCTGGGTGCCAGAGGGACTCATGTGCGTTGCAGAGGGCTGTGTTTTGGGCAGTAGAGCAGGGACAGAGGCCAAGGCAGCAGCTGCCCATTTATTTTTACCACCCCATTGTTACGCCAGCGTTTCATCTCCATCCAGCTCCCTCTATCGCTGCTGCACTAGTCCCTTCTGTCATCTCCTCTTCACCTGTCTTCTCCCTCCTTTTCCTCTCCTGTCTCTCTTCCCCCTTCCATGTCTGTCACATAGTCTTTGATTTGTATGTATATCTAATGTGTCAGTGAAGGTTTTTAGAGTAGTAATGGACTGGGTGTATGTGATCCAACATTCAAGCCATGTTGCTGTGTCTCCAGAGCGAAGCAGAGCGCTGTCCATGTCTGCCTCAGTGCCCAGCCACCTGGACCGTGTGTTTGATGTGTGCAAACAGCCCCAGGAGCACCCACAGCCTCAGCCAGGTGCAGGGGAGGGGGGAGGGAGAAATGAAAGCAGGCAGCTAATCAGATAACACATCACGCTCCAAATGTCTGCCCCTACCTCCCTCATAGTCCTGACACATGGACGAGGTGATAGGGGCGGGCCGGGTTACTAAGTGAGTGACAGCCACCACAGCCCTTCATGCTAAGCTATGTTTAGGGGGTTTGGAATGAGAGCTGTAGTRGATAACGGGAACCTGGATAGATGAAACCCTGATTGATACTCATGAGTGAAACAATTAAATGCTCAGAGAGGCAGCAACATGGCGTCCAGCTCTGAAGTTGGCCAAACTCTRTGTATTGTATAACAGTCTGAGGGTTATTGAGAGTAAGTGACAGCCACAGTGACATAATTTAATGTGACGCAGAACATTGACATGTTGGAATGAAGGTGATGTCAMCTCGGCTCATGTCATCTCTTMTCAGGGTGCCGGCAGGAGTTCTGATCATCGCCATGCAGGGATTGMCYGGAGAAACYGTCCGGGAGAGGAGGAGGAGGGAGCGCAGAGAGCTGTATGAACTAAAACTGGCGGAATGGTACATTCKATGGGCATCAAAACACACACACACACACTTTTTTTTACTCCTAGTATTCACTCACTTTTTCCTACGCCCTCAAGGAGTGCCCGTTTGCAGTTGACGGATGACCTGATTGGTGATTTGAGCAGCAGTGGGCGGATCCAGGATGTAGACCAGGACATACAGAAGATCCAGGAGCTGCTCAGTTTACCACGGAACGAGGGCGTGGCCCAGGACTCTGACAGCCATTGACAGCAGCTGAAATACTCTAACTGATACCAATCATAGCCATCCTCACAGACAGACAATGGTGGGTGAGACTTTCCTCACCTCTGAGGACATACTGGTTTCTTTTGATGTTGACTACTCTATTCTATGTTCTGTTGAATAGAAAAGAGGACCTACTTATTTGCTCAACAAAATATGTATTGATGCTGAATTATGAATGATACTGTAAATGTGATGACTTTGTCTGGAACTTTGAAATGATTTCCAACATATTTAATATAAATGGCAATAATGACACAGTATCTTCAAGTSTGAAATCCACTGCATTAGTCATGACATTGTGTGCAAAGTACATGAGGCTGAGGTTGGAAGTTGTGGTCCCATTATTCAGAAGAACTCTGAGGAAAAGCACTACATTTTAGTCATTTAGCAGACGCTCTTATCCAGAGCAACTTACAGGAGCAATTAGGGTTGTGTTTTGCTCAAGCGCACATCAGATTTTTCACTTAGTCAGCTCGGGATTCAAACCAGCGACCTTTCGGTTACTGTCCCAACGCTCTGAACCGCTAGGCTGCCTGCTGCCCAGTGTGTAGGTTAAGACACAATCACATTGCCATTATGTTCAGATAATTGATCAAGCAACCGACTGCTAGGCAATTCCATGGTAATGATGCTGAGACTCCGATTTTTCACTTTAAAATGTATGCCAAACAAAAACCAATGATTGCAAAGTTAAACAAACCATAAAACTCTATGCACAAGGACGACTTTTAACAATTTCCATTGAACATTTTACAAAAACATTTCTTTGAACAGTGCAAATGCAAAGTTTGMTAACAGAAGAACGGTTTGTGCTGTTTGTGCCATCCTTCTGTTACCAAACTTTGCATCTGCACTGTTCAAGTAAATGCATTTTGGTAAAAAAAAAAAACATTTAGAATTGAAAAATTGGAGTCTCAGCATTCTGTTACCATGGAATTGACCTGCTTTATTCTTTCTTAATGYCAGTGGGGCGTGTGTCTAGAAACATGAAAATTGAATTACAATCTGTGTGTTTCCATGTCTGTTTGTAGGCCTGTGATGTTGGCCCCTGGGCTTGTCAGCAGCAACTAGGTCAAACATAGCCTCTGCRCCTGCTGTAAACAAGATGTGGCACACTAACAGCTGGGGCTCGGAACGCGACTCAGATTGACAACAAATAGCCAGGAGATTGGAAAGAGAGACGAGTCGTTAGTTAACACAGCTAACATTCTAATTCTACTTTTAAAGGTTTGGTCAGTGKCGATCGGTTACAGCCATGTGCTTTAGTGTGTCATTAAGTTATGATTGTGTAATTCAATTCAATCATCATCTGAATGAATTACATTTCATGTCCTATCAGAGGGAGTCTGCTCAGATCAACAAGTGATGTAAGCATTATTATGCAAATTAGTTTTTGTTGAAATGTAATGCAATAGTGTCTCCTTTTGTTCCAGGGAGCTATTACTAAAGAAATGCATTCCTCTTCACCTCCCAGCGGAAGGCTAGCCTACAGTTAAKATTTAAATAATTTGATTAGAATGGCATTAGGAATGTATGGAATTTATTTTCAGGGCACTGGGCAGCATGTTTTAGACAAAACAATGACAGGCTTTTAAAACATACAGTTGAAGTCGGAAGTTTACATACACTTAGGTTGGAGTCATTAAAATTGGTTTTTCAACCACTCCACAAATTTCTTATCAACATACTATAGTTTTGCCAAGTCGGTTAGGACATCTACTTTGTGCATGACACAAGTAATTTTCCCAAACTCAGTGCCTCTTTGCTTGGCATCATGGGGAAATCAAAATAAATCAGCCAAGACCTCAGAAAGAATTGTATACCCCCACAAGTCTGGTTCATCTTTGGGAGCAATTTCCAAATGCCTGAAGGTACCACGTCCATCTGTACAAACAATAGTACGCAAGTATAAACACCATGGGACCACGCAGCCATCATACCGCTCAGGAAGGAGACGCGTTCTGTCTCCTAGAGATGAACGGACTTTGGTGCGAAAAGTGCAAATCAATCCCAGAACAGCAGCAAATGACCTTGTGAAGATGCTGGAGGAAACAGGTACAAAAGTATCTATATCCACAGTTAAACAAGTCCTATATCGACATAACCTGAAAGGCCGCTCAGCAAGGAAGAAGCCACTGCTCCAAAACCGCCATTAAAAAAAGCCAGACTACGMTTTGCAACTGCACATGGGGACAAAGATTTTACTTTTTGGAGAAATGTCCTCTGGTCTGATGAAACAAAAATAGAACTGTTTGGCCATAATGACTATCGTTATGTTTGGAGGAAAAAGGGGGATGCTTGCAAGCTGAAGAACATCATCCCAACCGTGAAGCGGGGGGGTGCTTTGCTGCAGGAGGGACTGGTGCACTTCACAAAATAGATGGCATCATGAGGTAGGAAAATGATGTGGATATATTGAAGCAACATCAAGACATCAGTTAGGAAGTTAAAGCTTGGTCGCAAATGGGTCTTCCAAATGGACAATGACCCCAAGCATACTTCAAAAGTTGTGGCAAAATGGCTTAAAACAACAAAGTCAAGATATCATAAGGTGAATGCACCAATTTGTAAGTCGCTCTGGATAAGAGCGTCTGCTAAATGACTTAAATGTAAATGTAATATTGGAGTGGCCATCACAAAGCCCTGACCTCAATCCTATAGAAAATTTGTGGGCAGAACTGAAAAAGCTTATGCGAGCAAGGAGGCCTACAAACCTGACTCTGTTACACCAGCTCTGTCAGGAGGAATGGGCCAKAATTCACCCAACTTATTGTGGGAAGCTTGTGAAATATCAGGAATTGTGAGAAACTGAGTTTAAATGTATTTGGCTAAGGTGTATGCAAACTTCCGACTTCAACTGTATTTTACTGCTGTAAAATCTTTTGCTGCTGTACATTGCATAGATAGTATAACATCTCTACGCCTACAGTGTGTATGTAAAGCTGTCAAAGCTAATGGGATCTCCGTATAGGGCATGACCACTGCACCCGAAATAACATTAGAAAGGTAGGTGTCTATAGAAAAGCAACCTCCGAGGTTACGTGAGAAATGCAAATGAAAACCGACCAATTTGGTGCAGTTGAAAACCTCACCACTGTTCCTTGTCTCACTGCATCAGTGTTGACATCACCATGTGTCCGCTAACAACGTTGGGTAACGGATGTAGCCTTGGTTCTCTGAGTAGTCTGTCGCCAAGCGATTTATGGGAACTCCTTCTCGCGATGTGATTGAAATGCTTAATATCAAAGATGTTTAAGTGATAATGGATGTTAAGTGATGGTTGATTAGTATGTATGTACAAGGTTCACGGTACGCTCACTTTTCTGGGTTGAGCGAGTGTGCCGTGTCCAGATTCACAGCCCTCACTGATGGTGTGGACATAACATTGAGTGTGTAGTACCTTATGAAAGTCATGGGTGTTGCCCTACTTGCAACAGCACAGATAGAGTCCAGGGAGAACCCTCTGAGCAGGGCCCATGAAGTGACCATACCCCTGGTGGAGTGTGCTACTACGCTGTCTGGAGTTGGTCTACCTGCTGCAGCATATGATTTTGACACTGCATTGGTAATCCAATGTACCAGTCTCTGCTTCAAAACAGTGCAACCTTTGAAGTTCTCCCCATAACACACAAATACTGTTCTGTTTGACAAACAGTTCTTGTTGCAGCAAGATATACATTTTGCCCGGTTAGGGCATTGAGTGCCTGCAACTCATGACTCCCTTGTGGGAAGGCGGGTGAAATGCCGCTATGATTAAGGGCTGGTTAGCATGTGATGATGAAAGCACCTTAGGTAAGAATGCTGGATTTGGCCGAAGCACTGCCTTAGAGCCATGTTCTGCTGAAGTGAGGCAGGAAGGATGGGTAGAAAGTGCATATAATTCTCCAACACGCTTGGCTTAAACAATAGCCAATAGAAAAGCAGTCTTGACTGAGAGCTCACATACACTATATATACAAAAGTATGTGGACACCCCTTCAGATTAGTGGTTTCGGCTATTTCAGCCACATCCGTTGCTGACAGGTGTATAAAATCGAGCACAAAGCCATGCGATCTCCATAGACAAACATTGGCAGTAGAATGGTCTTACTGAAGCYCTCAGTGACTTTCAACGTGGCATCATCATAGGATGCCACCTTTCCAACAAGTCAGTTCGTCAAATTTCTACCCTGCTAGAGCTGCCCCTGTCAACTGTAAGTGCTGTTATTGTGAAGTGGAAATGTCTAGAAGCAACAATGGCTCAGCTGCAAAGTGGTAGGCCACACAAGCTGACAGAACAGGACCGCTGAAGTGCATAGCGTGTAAAAATCWGTTTCATGAAATGGGTTTCCATGGCCGAGCAGCTCACACAAGCCTAAGATCACCATGCTCAATGCCAAACTTCGGCTGGAGTGGTGTAAWGCTCGCCACCATTGGACTCTGGAGCAGTGGAAACGCGTTCTCTGGAGTGATGAATCACGCTTCACCATCTGGAAGTCTGACGGATGCATCTAGGCTTGGCGGATGCAAGGAGAATGCTACCTGCCCCAATACATAGTGCCAACTGTAAAGTTTGGTGTTGGAGGAATAATGATCTGGGGCTGTTTTTCATGGTTCGGGCTAGGCCCCTTAGTTCCAGTGAAGGGAAATCCTAACGTTACAGCATACAATGACATTCTAAATGATCCCGTGCTTCCATCTTTGTGGCAACAGTTGGGGAAGGCCCTTTCCTGTTTCTGCTTGACAATGCCCCCGTGCACAAAGCGAGTTCCATACAGAAATGGATTGTCAAGATCGGTTTGGAAGAACTTGACTGCCCTGCACAGAACCCTGACCTTAACCCCACTGAACACCCATCAATTSYAACACCGAKTGCGAGCCAGGCCTAATCGTCCAACATCAGTGCCTGACCTCACTAATGCTCTTMTGGCTGAATGGAAGCAAGTCTCTGCAGTAATGTTCCWGCATCTAGTGGAAAGCCTTCCCAGATTAGTGGAGGCTATTATAGCAGCAAAGGGGGAACCAACTCCATATTAATGCCCACGATTTTGGAATGAGATGTTCAGCCAGCAGGTGTCCACATACCTTTGGTCATGTAGTGTAGCTCAAGTGAAGACAGGGGCTCAAATTGTGGGCTCATAAGTGATCATAGGACAAGATCTAACGCCCATGACGGTATTGAAGGAGAATTGGAGAGCCGTAGCCCGTGGGCACCTTTTAATGAATTGTAATTCTAGAATGCCCCTGATGATGCACCCGCAATCTGGCCATGACCCATAAAGATGGCTGCCATATACACTTTTAATGTATACTGAACGAAAATTACAACGCAACATGCAACAATTTCAACGATTTTACTGAGTTCATATAAGGAAATCAGTCAAGTAAAATACATGAATTAGGCACTAATCTATGGATTTCACATGACTGGGCAGGGGCGCAGCCATGGGTGGGCCAGGGAGGGCCTAGGCCTACCCACTGGGAAGCCAGGCCCAGCCAATCAGAATGAGTTTTTCCACACAAAAGGGCTTTATTACAGACAGAAATACTGTTCAGTTTCATCAAGCTGGATGTAGAGTTCCTGGCTGGCATGGTTACATGTGGTTTGCGGTTGTAAGACCGATTCGACATACTGCAAAATTCTCTAAAACAACGTTGGAGGCGGTTTATGGTAGATACATTAAAAAAAAAATCTCTGGCAACAGCTCTGGTTGACATTCCTGCAGTCAGCATGCCAGTTGCGCGCTCCCTCAAAACTTGAGACATCTGTGGCATTGTGTTGTGTGACAAAACTGCACATTTAAGAGTGACATTTTATTGTCCCCAGTACAAGGTACACCTGTGTAATGATCATGCTGTTTAGTCACCTTCTTGATGTGCCACACCTGTCAGGTGGATGGTTTATCTTGGCAAAGGAGAAATGCTCAATAACAGGGATGCAAAAMAATTTGTGCACAAAATGTGAGAAATAAGCTTTTTGTGCGTATGGAACATTTCTGGCATCTTTTATTTCTGCTCATGAAAKATGGGATCAACACTTCAGTATAGATGGGGACTTCCCTACAGACATAAGCTACTGGAGAAAAGTCAAATTACAGAAAAAATTCCACTTGTAGGTATACAGCGTAGAGGATGCCCTGGCAGCCTGAATTGTATCAATTACCAAGSATGGCAACACTGCAGCTACAAGGCAGTCACTTCCAGGGGCCACACCCACAACTTCAGTATGCTGGGTTAGGGTMCCAAAGCTTGCCGTTCGCTTGTGACAGGAGGTCCTTTCGAAGAGGGAAATCTCATGGTTGGGAGGTTGTCAGCTGTACAAGGTCTGAAAACCAGTGATGATGTGGCCAATGTYGATCAACTAGTAGAACTGACGCGCTCTCGAGACTGCTCCCTCAGGTCTTGAGGAAGATCAAAGGAATTGGTGGAAACGCATACAGCAGCCCACTATATCCTCCAGTCATAAGGATAAGGGCCTCCACTAGAGAGAAGGTATGCTGCCTGATTCTCCACCACCGACAGGTGTATTGCTCTGAGGGATGTAAGTTGTCTGTTTGCCCAAAGCAGTAGCTCCCTTGCTATCTGCTGCAGTGCCATAGACCTCAGTCCGACCTGGTGGTTGATGTGTGCAACCACTGTTAAGTCCGTATCAGTACATGTTGTCCTATAGTACTGGGAGGAAGTGCGGGAGTACAAGGTGAACCGCATTGAGCTCCAGTATGTTGATGTGAGCTGTTGTCCATGGTGCTGACCATACACCATGGACCCCTGACTAGTTCAAGGCTGCTCCTCATCCCTGTAGGGAGYRGTCTGTGGTCAAAGTCACCCMGTTGTAAACTGTGCCTAGGAGAACTCCACTGGSAGGTCGAAGTGCTAGGCGCCACCATTGWATTGCTCTTCAGCAACTCATTGAAATTGTCAGCTTTTTGTGTTTGTCTCTTCTGGGACATAGATAGTGTCTGTTGTACCAGCGCTGTATTGGCCACATGTGGATCAAGCCCAACTGTACAACATGGACTGCAGCAGCTAGGAGGCATAGGAGCCTCTGGCTCTCTAGTGCTGTCACCTGTTTTCTCAGTTTGAATGTTGAAAGGCAATTTGGCAACGACACCACTCTTTCTGGAAAGAGTGTTGCTCACATGATTTGAGTGTACAGTGTCAAGCCCAGGAAGTGCACACACTGAGTGGGGACCAGATAAKTCTTTTCCAAGTTAATTCTTAGTTCCAACTCGGAGAGGTGATGTGAGACCATGGATGTGTGTGCCAAAGCTTGGCTTTGTGACCCTGCACATATTATCCAATCGTCTAAGTAGTTCACAGAACCCTGACTCCTGCATGGCGAAAAGGGGCTAGCGCTGRGCTTATGCACTTTGTGAGAATGCGAGGCGCGAGTGAAAGGCCAAAGGGTAGAATGAAAAAATGGAAAACACGTTTTCGAAGGCAAATCTCAGGTATTTTCTGTGTGCAGGTAGAATGGGGATATGAAAGTATGCGTCTTTCAGGTCCACTGTMGTGAACCAATCACCTGGTTTTACTGACTGAAGGATGGTTTTGATTGGAAGCATTTTGAAYGGAAGTGCTGAAAGATGATGACTCAGACACCRTAGGTCCAGGATCAGACCGAGGCCTCTGCCCTTTTTTGCCACCAGAAAATAGATTTGAGTAGAAGCTGCAGTTTTGTTGCTCTGATTCTACCTCTTCGATTGCATGCTTTTCCAGGAGGAAACACATTTCTGAGCAGAGTGTTTGCTTTTCTGCAGGGTTGCGAGCTGTTGTTTTCAAGACACCCCTGAAGTGTAGGGGTCACTGACAAAATTGTAGTGRATAACCTTGTGTTAGAGTGCATAACACCAATTTTTTGGTTGTTGACTCTTTTCAGTTGGAAAAGTGGTGCTCAAGGAAATGGTATTGCGCTAGGAAGTCGGGCCCATCAAGGACGAGGCTCAGCGTGCTGTGGTGCACCTCTGCTTCTTGGGCGATGCTGCGCTCCACCTCGTCTGTAGGGCTGAGAGTGTCTGTTCCTCCACTCCTGAGCAGGTACAGCATGAGTCTGAGCCTGGTTTCTTGGCATCCCAGTTGGAGCGCTGGGATGGGAGTAATGGCAGGTGCATTTTAGGCTTTGGAATGAGGCGCTGAAGCTCCATTTTGCTTCCTTGTCTTCTTCAGACACTTGGGGGTGGGCTGCTGCTGGGCAAAATATGCCTTGCCACCCTGATATATAGTCCTTTGTTTCATCACAAAAAAAGAGAGCAACATCTGTCCAGTGATGTCCWCAAAGCATATTGCATGTAACAAATAGTCACATCAGTGGAGGCTGCTGAGGGGAAGACGGCTCATAATAATGGCTGGAGCGGAGCAAATGGAATGGCATCAAACCATATGTTTGATGTATTTGATACCATTACCCTTTTCCGCTCCAGCCATTACCACGAGCCCGTCCTCCCCAATTAAGGTGGCACCAACCTTCTGTGAGTTACATGACCTACAGCATGGTCAAGGAAGTTAATGTTTCCGTCATTTTCGAATAACTAAACAAATTAATGATGAATTCGACTGGACACGTAGACTCCTCCTACTTTTTATTTACACATGTTGGCGTGGTGTCATTGCACAATGGAACAACTGAAGAAAGATGTTAAATTTAATCCATCAACAACAGCCAATTTCTTTTCACGGGTGTTTTTCTGGTAAGTATACAACTTTGTTTACAGTTAACACTCTGTAGCTCGATCTTTTGAAAGTAGCCTGGCTATTATGGGTGCGTTCGTAAATTCGCTCTGGCTGTCGTTAGAGAGTGCCAGAGCTCAAAATAACAGCCATTTACGAACGCCCAACACCGGTTGACTATGGCAGGTGTCATTAAACGTAGGCCAAAAAAGCGTGATTAAATTGTTGCCAGCAGCACATTTAGTCACCAATGATCTGGGTAACATAAAACCAGCATAACCAGCTCTGCTAGGGTGAGTAAAATGGTCAGAGGTCTCCTCATTTGAGTCGAAGTAGCTGTAATGTAGTGAACATTATGCCATATTCCAGTCCGTGTATGCTCCATGTTTTACAGTAGCCAGACAGTAGGAGTGATATGTCATGTGAACTATGTAATGCCAGCATACTTCGGAGTAAAGTTAAACTAAAGTATACGAACGCCCCGACATCTAAACAACGGTGGATGTTACAATTGGCGACGAGTGAAACGCACAAGAGACGAATGCAATTTACAAGGCGAACTACGTGCCTATGTGAGTAAACGAAGCCTAGCAGCCTAGCCAACGTCGGAATCAGCTACATTACGTTACAATACCATGATGTACACACGGAACCCAGCTCAATCGGCTCGAGGTGGAAACAATTTTCTAGTGGCATAAGACATCGCGGATAACACACAGAAAAGGGCATTACTGTTACGCTATGCAGGGTCGGATGTGTACGATATATTTGACACACTGCAAMATACCGGAGCAGCTGATGACTATAATARAGCTGTAGCCAAGCTCAATGCATATTTCTGTCCAAAAATCAACACATAATATGAAACCTACGTTTTCAGACAAGCAAGACAAAATTAAAACGCTATGTACTACTCCCTTTACAGAACAGTGCAAACTGCCTCTAACCAGAATAGAAAGAGTGGGAGGCCCCGATGTACAACTGATCAAYAGGACAASTACATTAGAGTGTCTAGTTTGAGAAACAGACGCCTCACAAGTCCTCCACTGGCAGAGTCGCCTCTTCACTGTTGKATTTGAGACTGGTGTTTTGCGGGTACTATTTAATGAAGCTGACGTACAATAATCCCTTTCAGAGTTTTGGCAGTTTCATCTCAACAACAAAAATAACGTACACCAAATGGCCTTTGAGGAGTGTTACCCGAACAAGCATACCACTGTTTTTTAAATATACTAATTCAGGGAAAACGGAAAGAGGTATTCTGTTCGTAAGTCTCTATAACTCCTCAGTTGAGTTTACTTCACATTTGATAGCTAATGTAATGGATTTTTTTGCCAGTGCAAGTCTAGACATCAATAGCTGTATTATGTCTACAACAGTTAACACGTTTCAGTCAGCCAGGTGTATCTCTACAGCATGGGCATATCTCTGGGTTTGATGTGGACATCCCCATGCATGCACCTTATCAAAATATGATTTATTCAATATTGCACCATCCCGTTCTCTGGGCTTTGTCTGCAATCATAACCAGTAGTATGTGTGTGTGTGTATATATATATATGTGTGTGTGTGTATATATATCTCACACACACACACACACAGTGCCCTACATTAATATTGGCACCCTTGGTAAAAAAATAAAAAAATTTTTTTATGTTCTTAGTCTTTCATTCAAAATATTCACAAAAATCGAACCTTTTAATTAAAGTAAAAAAATAAATAATTCTCATGTTTTTCTCACGTGTGACACAATTATTGGCAGGCCTACATTCAATACTTTGTGCAACCTCCTTTGCCAAGATAACAGCTCTGAGTCTTCTACTATAATGCGTAATGAGGTTGGAGAATACATGGCAAGGGATATGAGACCATTACTCCATACAGAATCTCTCCAGATCCTTCAGATTCCAAGGTCCACGCTTGTGGTCTCTCCTCTTCAGCTCATCCCACAGGTTTCCTATGGGGTTTAGGTCAGGGMACTGGGATGGCCATGGCAGAACCTTGATTATGTGTTCAGTGAACCATTGTTGTGTTGATTTTGAGGTGTGCTTTGACTCGTTGTCCTGCTGGGAGATTCAACCACGGCCCAGTTTAAGCTTTKTAMCWGAGACAGTCAGGTACTTGATGGAGTCCATGATACCATGTATTAGAGGTCAACCGATTTAATGGGCATGGCCAATTAATTATGGCCGCTTTCAAGTTTTCATAACAATCGGTAATTGACATTTTTGGAGGCCGATTATGGCCGATTACATTGCATTCCACGAGGAAACTGCGTGGCAGGCTGACCACCTGTTACGCAAGTGCAGCAAGGAGCCAAGGTAAGTTGCTAGCTAACATTAAACTTATCTTATAAAAACAATCAATCTTCACATAATCACTAGTTAGCTACAGATGGTTGATGATATTACTAGGTTGTCCTGCGATGCATATAGTCAGTGTGGTGCCTGTTAATTTATCATCGAATCACAGCCTACTTCGCTAATAGGGTGATGACGTAACAAAAGCACAATCTTTGCACGAATGTACCTAACCATAAATATCAATATCAATAACTTTCTAAAATCAATACACAGAAGTATATTTTTTTAAGCCTGCATATTTAGTTAAAAGAAATTCATGTTAGCAGGCAATATTAACTAGGGAAATTGTGTCACTRCTCTTGTGTTCATTGCACGCTGAGTCGGGGTAATGTTATATGTAACAGTTTGAGCCGCCTGGCTCGTTGCGAACTAATTAGCCAGAATTTTATATAATGATGACATAACATTGAAGGTTGTGCAATGTAACAGCAATATTTTGACTTAGGGTATGCCATCCGTTCGATAAAATACGGAACAGTTCCGTATTTCACTGAAAGAATAAACTAAATGATAGTTTCCGGATTTGACCATATTATTGACCAAAGGCTCGTATTTCTGTGTTATATTATAATTAAGTCTTTGATTTGATATTTGATAGAGCAGTCTGACTGAGCGGTGGTAGGCAGCAGCAGGCTCGTAAGTATTCATTCAAACTTTCCTGCGTTTGCCAGCCGCTCTTAGCAATGCCTGATTCACAGCACTGTTTATGACTTCAAGCCTATCAACTCCTGAGATTAGGCTGGCAATACTAAAGTTCCTATTAGAACATCCAATAGTKWAAGGTATATGAAATACAAATGGTATAGAGAGAAACAGTTGACGTGTCATAATTCCTATAATAACTACAACCTAAAACGTCTTAACTGGGAATATTGAATAACTGGGAGTATTGAACCACCAGCTTTCATATGTTCTGAGCAAGGAACTTAAACGTTAGATTTTTTTACATGGCACATATTGCACTTTTACTATCTTCTCCAACACTGCGTTTTTGCATTATTTAAACCAAATTGAGCATGTTTCATTATTTATTTGAGACTAAATAGATTTTATGTATGTATTATATTAAGTTAAAATTAAGTTAAAATGTTCATTGTTCATTCAGTATTGTTGTAATTGTCATTATTTCAAATATATATATATATATATATTTTTTTTTTAAATTGGCCGATTTAATCGGTGCCAGCTTTTTTTGGTCCTCCAATAATCGGTATCAGCGTAGAAAAATCACAATCGGTCGACCTCTACCATGTATCCTAACAAGTTGTCCAGGGCCTTTGGAAGAAAAACAGCCCTACAACATCAAAGATCCACCACCATATTTCACAGTGGGGATGAGGTACTTTTCTGCATGGCTATCTTTCTGTCTACGCCAAACCCACCTCTGGTGATTGTTTCCAATTTTTTATTATTTTTCTCATCTGACCATTGAAAGTTCCAGTAGCGTTTGGCAATCTGTAGGCGCTTGAGTTTGTTTGATGACTTCAAAGGCTTTTGTATTGCAACCCTCCCAAACAACTTATGGTTATGTAGGTGGCGTCTTACTGTAGTTTTGGAGACTTTCTGACCCKAAGATCCAACTAACATTTGCAATTCTCCAGCTGTGATCCGTYGAGATTTTTTTGGCCTCTCAAACCATCCTCCTCACTGTGCGTGGGGTCATTATAGACACATGTCCTCTTCCAGGCCGATTGTTAACATCTCCAGTTGATTTAAACTTCTTAATTATTGCCCAGATAGTGGAAATGGGCATTTTCAACCGTTGAGCTATTTTCTTATAGCCATTTCCTGATTTGTGCAGCTCAACAGCCTTTTGTTGCACATCATTACTGTATTCTTGGGTCTTTCCCATAGTGATGGATGACTATGGGAACTTGGCCTAATCACTCAGGTGAACTTAAAAATGTAAAATATGAATGGYAATTTTCTTCAGMTAGATTTTACTCAAGAATTTCTAGGGGTGCCAATAATTGTGGCACATGTTTRGGAGAYWWWTMTWRATTTTATTTACTTCACAATTTTTTTTCAATCACTTTACRTAAATTAAAGGTTTGAWTTTTGTGAATATTTTMYAWMYAAYYKCKAYYYGYWWAAKKYSKAAYYWRWTTTTTTTTCATCGCCCGTTTTGCTCATATTTACCAAGGGTGCCAATATMAGTGGAGGGCACTGTACCAGGAGTAATGAAACACAGAATAATAATAATAGATGTTTGGTGAATGAATTATGACCACTGGAGTCTTTGCCACTAAACATTTTTTTTTTTAAATATATTGTTTAGATTTATCTCATCACTCAATCTTGCCAAAACATATTCTGTAGGAGGGGTTAATAGGAATTTAAAGTAATTTGACATGATTTATTTGAATCGGGTCATTAACCTTTTATTTAACTAGGCAGGTCAGTTAAGAACAAATTCTTATTTTACAATGACGGCCTACCCTCCCCTAACCCGGGTCATGAACATATGACCTTTGAAATGAACAAGGGAGAAGTTAAACGTAGGCTAAGTCTAGCATAAGCTTATTCCCATAGTTTACAATAACTCTGTTCCAGTGGTCTCCGTATAGGCTATTCCCTCCATTGCCTCACTTCTGCCCAGTTGAAGATCTTGTGATCTCCATGCAGCACCATGCGCCTTCGGAAGAGCACCCCCTCAGCCTCAGAAGATGACCTTCTGGAGGCATGCAGTCAGTCATTATACCCTAATCTGGGTCTATTTGCCTACTATCCAAATAAAGTGCAGAGCACGCATGATGCGTGCAACTTGTCATTCCAACATTTACTTCATTCGCTTCAGTCAGTCAGTATGTCATCCATTTAGTAATTTGCCATTCATTCGGTGATATGTCAGTTGCAATAGGAACGAAATCAAAGAGAATAGAACAGTCTTATCCATTTGTTTATTGAAATCCATGTGTATTCAAAATTATTCAAATTATCCAAAGTTCTTTAGCCTATCACTTTAATAAGTAAATGTTTAATTTAGGCCTATCCAAATAAAAAATAGGTCTTCAACTTGTAGGCATTGCAATTAAGGCTATAATTTTGTGTACTGGTTTCTTACGGAATAATTTTAGAACTCTATTTGTGTTTTATAACAGTTTTTATTATAGGGCTCCATTTAAAAAGAGACCCTAGCTCACAGGTCTCTATAAATATAGCCTCTAAATAAAATGTAAACAAAATAGTTGAAGAGACACGTGCAGTGGCTGATAGGGAAAACAGATCTGGCAATAAGAATTAGCTATAGATAGTCTTGACCATTTGGGACCCCTTGGCTATTTCGTTCAGGACAGGTTATAGCRAAYACTTAWTCAATATGTTGTTTTGTCRCATTTATTGATATGGATATAGCATCTACGGGATGGGGTTGTGCAACGCAAATGGCTATAACAAGCCTACATASAGAGTGGAATTCACTAATACAGCAGTCAAAATGGCTAATATAAGACCTACAGTCCGTGCTCCCAAATACTGGAACAAGTGCAGCCATAAAAATCAATGAATGCAATTATTTGGCCATTTTAAATAACACACAACAGCATGGCATATTTAGATAACGGAATAGGCCTACCCTAAATCATATTTACTTTCTATTTTGAAGTTCAGGTGGATATTCTAGACAATGTGTCTTTGTCATTCTCACTCAAGTCATTTGCTGAAGGCCCAAGCCTATACTATGTCATCTACTGGTATAACGTCGTTATTGAATGCACTTCTAAAACGAGCTCTAGACTTTTTTATTGAAATGAAACCAGAAGCAGCAAAGCAACTCTTAACGTCTGGGCTAGATTTGCTTGATTGACAAGCTAACTTCGACTAGCTACGTTTGGTTCATGTCCTTTGCAGATGCCACATTACTGACAAAAGTTTGTACGCATAAAAAAGATCTGTAACCAAGTAAAGGGAGATGTAAAAATGGAATGTGTAAATGTTAATTCATAGTTGTAACATAGGGATTGTACGTTTACAGATCTYTTTTAACGTTTGCGTTTCCCGCATGGCTTTTCTTACGATCCTAACAATTTACATATGGATTTTCTTACGACCCTAACGATAKGTACGTTAAACCTTTTGGCAGGTATCTGGCTCCATAGGTGTGTTCCACAATGCATGCTACAGGAGTGGAACTCACCTTCCACTGAGTTGCATTATTTRCCAGAGAACGCATAGAGCCCCGAGTTGAATGCTCTGCACCAGAGGTTACTCAGGCAAAAAGCAAGTTRAGCTTTAAAAAACAGAATTTATAAATGAATGTATCACAGCGCCTATCCACTTTCTAAAAATCAAATTAATCTGTACTGTATATATGTTTATATTAATAGTATGTTTGTTGTCGCTTGGTGTCTTTCCTATATAACTTATTTCGTTTAGATATTTAATATCTTATGGTGTTCTTGTCTTACTGTTCTGTACTTTGTCATGTATTTGTACATTTTATGTGGATCCCAGGAAGAGTAGCTGTGGCATGTGCAGTAGCTAATGGGGGTCCTAATAAATTAAACTTCTATACCATGGCTATAATTTAACACATTTGCCGCTAGAAATATGTTCAGTTGCAGGTAGAAATGTGTTCAACATCCACTGAAGTAGATAGCTATAGTAGTTGCCTTGGTAACCAAACAAACAGACCTGCTAGTTTAGCTAACCCAAACCATCATATATACAAAAGTATGTGGACACCCCTTCAAATGAGTGGATTTGGCTATTTCAGCCACACCCGTTGCTGACAGGTATATAAAATCAAGCACACAGCCATGCTGACTCCATAGACAAAACATTGGAGAGCTCAGTGACTTTCAACGTGGCACCGTCATAGGATGCCACCTTTCCAACAAGTCAGTTTGTCAATGTGGTAGGCCACACAAGCTCTCAGAACGGAACCACTGAGTGCTGAAGTGCTTAATGTCCAAACTGCCTCTGGAACCAATGTCAGCACAAGTCAATGATTACCATGCGAAAGGCCAAATCGTGTCTTTGACTATCATTAAATGTGAAGACTGTATATTATCAAATCAATTCTCTAATTTAATTACGTGATTAAACTAATCATGTCACTTTAACTAGGAATTTGGGGCACCACGGACAAATGTTTATAGTGTGTTCATTTCCCTACTATAACTCTTCAGATATTTTCACATCTTATCAAAAGTCGCTTATTAATGAATTTTACCTCATCTGTCTCATTACTGAATGTCGCAAACCCTTGGATATCTGCATGAATCCTAGCATAGAATCATGAATCAGCGATATACAAATTGGCTTAATTATTTATTTACTAACTTAATTAATCACAGAATTACATAAACACACACACACACACACAATAGGTAATATATTGATTACTACATGATACAAAGAAAGTCCCCAGCGGACAACCGATATGACGGCTTGGTAGACAAAGGAGTGGGTCAGTTCAAGAGCGGGAAACTCAGAGTGGATTCACTACATACACAGAAATTGCTAATACTTTGAACATGAACACCCGCTCATTCAAAAAATAAATATCAATTTACATATTTACTAGTGTCTGCCTTTGTTGTCCCTCTCTGCGATTTTCTTGTCCATCTGCTGGATAGTCAGTCGACATGGCGCCTCTGGTTTGTCCACCAGAGATCAAAGTCATAGGTTGTTAGAATGGATACTTCAGAGTACCATTCAGAAATGTTCTTAGAACGAATGCGTTTACCAGACCAAAGTATTTAACCAGCTACAGTCTGAATAATTGTTCTTTAGTTTGTAGATTTCTTAGCCATTTCAACGTGGGAATGATCTCCATGTTCCCTGTCTTGTCCTTTGGTAGAATTGTAGTTCTTAACCATTTCAGCATGTAGCGTCAGCTCCATGTTTTCTAGTCTTCTTAACCGTTCGAGAGGTCCGGCTTACCGTGGGTCTCTTTGGCACAGTTGCCAATGTAGCTACCGCTTCATGTTTTCTGATCTAATGTACATTTTGTCAAGTGGCTTTATACTCTGTGGAAGAAGGTGGCGTTCCATGACGCCGATGTAAATGTCTGTACTCACGGGGGCGTGTCCACTGAGTAGTTAAACTTTATATGAAAACCCATACTCTCATTTAGAAGGCTAACATCACATTTCATCTTTTCACAAATAGTTTCATATGTAATCAAATACATTTCACAACATTTAGATGTAAACCCCATAATGGAGAAGTGTACACAACCAAAGACACAGTAATGTGTGTTTCCTGTCCTTCATGAGATCACCACATGAAACACACGCCACATGACTGTCCCTTAAGTGTCCACGGACCACTCCCACTCCCTTTTGGCAAGGAGAATGTCTTTGTTCTCCATAGGTTCTCTCCCTCCATACTGAGAGTTTCTACCAGGAATTTGTGACTGTTGTAAAACCTTATGGTAGATATGATTTTAAAAACCTCTTAAATACAGGAGGGGATAATATTTTCGCTTTTGCATTATTTGCTCTACAGATTAAAAACTGCCTCTTATTCAATCATTGCTCTTACTATATGCATATGAATCATACCATTGAAAGAAGACAATCTCTAGTTTCTAAATCAGTTTCAATTTGTCTCTGAGTGATACAGAGAGTCATTCAACAGCACTTTCCATGACCAAGAACATAAAATCAAGATGTGTTATGCTGGCTTCAAAGCTCTGTCTATATATGGTCGTGCCCCCTATGACCAGAAACACACCTCGTTCTCCTTCCTCTGGGGTCAAGATGACGTCAGAGAGAAATTCTTTGTTTATCTGGACTGACGTGAAATAGGACCAATTCTTTGGCGTGACCGACAACTTCCGTTTACTGAATCGCTCGATATTTGAGCTGCGTTGGTGTACTGTTTTGCTGCGTTATGTATGCAAACTATCTCCGTGTCGAATTTTGTTTGATACATGTGACCATTATCATCGTAATGTAATGTTTTTTCAATATAGTTTAATCAGATATTGAATTTTTCGGGAGTTTTTCGGTGTACGTTGTCGATTATTTACGTTTGAGAAATTCGTGCCACTCGCCGGGACCTGTGCTAAATGCAGTGGGAAAAGAACATTTCTGAACGAACCAACGACTCATCTTGACAAAGACACTTTGATCAACATTCTGATGAAAGATCAGCCATAGTAAGACCCAATTTACGATTTTATATCATATCTGTGTGCATGTGAATGGGACTGGGCGCCTAGCCGAATCTGCCTGGTAAAAATATCGTGTCCTCCGCTAACGTGTTAGCTAATAATTTACATATTCTGTTTCCCTGTAAAACATTTTAAAAATCTGAAATGGTCGGCTTTATTCACAAAAACCTGTATCTTTCATTCTGGTCTTGGACTTGTGATTTAATGATATTTAGATGCTACAAGTTGCTTGCTTGTGACGCTATGCTGATCTTGCTAATCAGTGGCGGTGAGTTGGGGGTTGCTACCGGGATCGAGGGTTGTGGACTCGGTGAGAAGCTTAAGAAAAAAGCAGACATTGAATATCCCTTTGAGCATGGTAAAGTTATTAATTACACTTTGGATCGTGTATCAATACACCCAGTCACTACAAAGATACAGGCATCCTTCCTAACCCAGTTGCCGGAGAGGATGGAAACCCCTCAGGGATTTTACAATGAGGCAATGGTGATTTTAAAACCATTAGAGTTTAATGGCTGTGGTATGAGAACTGAGGATGGGTCAACAACATTGTAGTTACTCCACACTACTAACCTAAATGACAGAGGGAAAAGGAAGTCTGTACAGAATAAAATATTCCAAATCATGTATCTTGTTTGCAACAAGGCACTAAAGTAACACTTTCCAAAATGTGGCAAAGAAATTAACTTTATGTCCTGAATACAGTTACGTTTTGGGCAAATCCAACAACACATCACTGAGTACCACTATTCATATTTTCAAGCATGGTGGTGACTGCATCATGTTATGGGTATACTTTTCATCGGCAAGGAACAGAGCTAAGCACAGGAAAAGTCCTAGAGGAAAACCTGGTTCATCTCCTTGCCAACTGATATTGAAACAAATTCACCTTTCAGCAGGTCAATAACTTAAAACACAAGGCAAAATATACACTGGAGTTGCTTACCAAGACGACATTGAATGTTCCTGAGTGGCTTAGTTACAGTTTTGACTTAAATCGGTCTTTGCATGGTTTCTTATCCACCGAGGGCCAGTGTGGTAGGGTTTTGTTCTATCCAAACAAAATCACACCTGATTCAACTAATCAAGTCTTGATTGAAGTCTTTGATTCAATCAGGGTTTTGTTCTGACCACTGGTTGGCAAGAACAAAAGCCTAAGTGTACATTATCTGTGGATACAATTGCTACTTTCATTTTTTAAATTTTATTTAACTAGGCAAGTCAGTTAAGAGCAAATTCTTATTTACAATGATGGCCTAGGAACAGTGGGTTAACTGCCTTGTTCAGGGGCAGAACGACAGATGTTTTACCTTGTCAGCTCGGGGATTCGATCCACCAACCTTCCGGTTACTGGCCCCACGCTCTAACCACTAAGCTACCTGACATCCGAAAATGTAATGACATGGTAATGATCAGTTTATTTTAATAACTTTAGGGTAAATTAATATAATCACATTTTACATAAGAAATGTCAGCTTGTAAGTTTTGAACATTTGGAGATGAATTATAAGAGGTGGGCTTTTTTGGAACACACATGCGCTGAAAGCGTACATTCACTACCTATTAAGCCCAGTCGGGACTTTTCACATATTTTATCAAATATTTGTGTCTCTTTGTCTCTTGTTAAAAATAAAAATATTTGTCTCTTGTTAAAAAATGTTAAGTAAAGTCAAAAAACTTGATCAAAGATGAATCTCCACTTTTATTTGTTATTTGATCTCTCTAAAAATATGTGTGCAGTATGTGTTAGAAATGTCTAAACTTAGATTTTGGTGGGCTTATTAGGTACAGTTACCATATCAACAATAGGTTAATAAAACAAATACTCAAATATAGTTTTTGGGTGGAATTTTCCTTTGTGTCAGTGGTCTCAAAACCCAAAATATGGTTGTATTTGTATTACTCTTGTTTATCTTTTTGTTGTCTTTTGAGTCTTGTAAACAATCAATGTAAAGCATCTATTACATTTGAGAGCGGTTCCATTTCTCCAGRCTCATCCTTCAGTAGAAGTGGTGGGACTGACCACAGACCCCAGACAATGCTGCCTCATTATCCATTCAGTGTTTTCCGGGGTTAGGAAACACCACAAAATCAGTAGAGCAAAGCAAGCAAACTGATCACAGGTCAGTCAAAAAGTTCACCTTCTATCCCATGTGTCATAAAGCACTACTAGAGTTCAGAGAGAATGTTGCACAGTGTTGATGCACAGTATGATGAACTGGTTGTTTTGAGCAAGATGAAGATTTGTGATTTGACACATCCAGATCTGAATGTGCCATTCCACACTGSTCGTTGCTTCAGTCTAGAAGGAGGCAACCAGTTGCAATGCTCTTTCAAGCTGAAAAACAAGGTAACAGTAGCTAGGTTTTCATCCAATTAGTGACAGATTTCCATGGGAATATTCAAAAATCTGCCATTTGCCATTAAATTCCTATATAATGAATGGGAATTCAGTACATGGGTGCACGTTTTGTTATTTTCCCTACCACTACACAGCAGATTTAAAATATTCAAGGCTTGATGATGAGTTGGTTATTTGAATCAGCTGTGTAATGGCAGGGCAAAAAACTAAATGTGCACCCAGGGGGGACCCCAGGACCGAGTTTGGGAAACCCTGCTTTAACAAACAGCTCACAGATGCAGCGTGGGTCGGCTGTCTACATTATGAGATTATTATGGATAACAGCGATATTATTTGTCAAATGGCAGCCAAGCATCATTCATGTCACCAGAATAAGACCCTCAATATTTATTGGAAAGGAGCATCAAACTCATCACCTTGCAAATTCAGCACCCTGTGAAGTTCATCATAATTGATTTAATCTGTAGCTTAATAAACTGCATGCTTTCCCGAGTCGTAGTGGGAGGACCACACAACATATCATCTCGTGACTCCAAATTTACTACGATATGAAGGTTATTATATCAATATTTGCCCATAAATACATTTTACCAACACACATGGATCCCACCATGTCGAACTAAACGTGTTCTGTRGACATTTATACAATTGTGCCGGTGTGGTTTGTGGTACTGAGAAAGGGGGAAAGTTCACAGTGCTCCTTGCATTTAGATGTAAAAACATTGTTCTTGCYTGCATATTGATCACGCTACAGTTGCCACCTGTAATAGGATATTCTTTGTTCCATACTAATTCCTATATCAGTGACACTGCTGAGGGAGAGTGGCTGAGGTCACGTAAAGTTGGCTGACACAACTAAAGCAAATMAGCTATTGGTTAACACATTCATAAATAAGTAGCTTTATCTTTTTAASGTACATCTAATTTGTTACTCTTCAACCAAGTTGTCGTAGGGCAGTGCAAACAAACCAGGCCCTCCTACTACATGTATATCCTAATAAACTCCCCCCCATAAAGCAGAACATTTAGTACAGTGCATTGTGACGTTGGGGTTCTTGGATTAAATGTTGCTCATACACATCCACTTCCTATTTTGTGTTTTCTCTTTCCTCAATGTGCATTGGTTAATTATTGCATTAYTTAATTGGTTATTGCACTGGCTAATTAATACATTGGTTACTTAATGCATTGGTTAATTGGCTATTGCATTGGTTAATTGATACATTGGTTAATTAACCTGCTCTGTCTCTCTCTCCCTCCTTTTTCTTCTCTATCAGTTGGGTAACCCCTTTATTCAGTATTGGAAATAAGCGGAGGCTAGAGGAAGATGACATGTACCAAGTGCTTCCTGATGATGCTTCTCAGGGCCTGGGAGAGGAACTACAGAGGTATGACATACTGTGGCCCAGCTCTATTTTGCTCCCTAGGGCCTATCCCCTAGGACATTGCCCTAGGACCTAGCTCTATCCCCTAGCCCAGCTCTTTCCCTCTTCATTGTTTACATCCCTTATTGTATTTTTTGTTTTATTTTCTGAGCATTGAGAGATTACCTTCCCTGGCTCCATTTGAAGTTTCATGTTAAACACTGAATTTAGCACCATGTGTATTTATGCTCCAAATAGCCCGAAATAGAGATTACAAAAATATGAATGGCCTGT
>NC_036867.1:37136056-37145486 GCF_002910315.2 Salvelinus sp. IW2-2015 | reverse complement strand
CCTGTTTGAACTCGTTACCTGTATAAAAGACACCTGTCCACACACTCAATCAAACAGATTCCAACCTCTCCACAATGGCCAAGACCAGAGAGCTGTGTAAGGACATCAGGATAAAATTGTAGACCTGCACAAGGCTGGGATGGGCTACAGGACAATAGGCAAGCAGCTTGGTGAGAAGGAAACAACTGTTGGCGCAATTATTAGAAAATGGAAGAAGTTCAAGATGACGGTCAATCAACCTCGGTCTGGGGCTCCATGCAAATTTCACCTCGTGGGCATCAATGATCATGAGGAAGGTGAGGGATCAGCCCAGAACTACACGGCAGGACCTGGTCAATGACCTGAAGAGAGCTGGGACCACAGTCTCAAAGAAAACCATTAGTAACACACTACGCCGTCATGGATTAAAATCCTGCAGCGCACGAAGGTCCCCTGCTTAAGCCAGTGCATGTCCAGGCCTGTCTGAGTTTGCCAATGACCATCTGGATGATCCAGAGGAGGAATGGGAGAAGGTCATGTTGGTCTGATGAGAACAAAAATAGAGCTTTTTGGTCTAACTCCACTCGCCGTGTTTGGAGGAAGAAAGAAGTATGAGTACAACCCAAGAACACCATCCCAACCGTGAAGCATGGAGGTGGAAACATCATTCTTTGGGGATGCTTTTCTGCAAAGGGGACAGGACGACTGCACCGTATTGAGGGAGGATAGATGGGCCATGTATCGCGAGATCTTGGCCAACAACCTCCTTCCTCAGTAAGAGCATTGAAGATGGGTCGTGGCTGGGTCTTCCAGCATGACAACACACGAAGCACACAGCCATGGCAACTAAGGAGTGGCTCCGTAAGAAGCATCTCAAGGTCCTGGAGTGGCCTAGCCAGTCTCCAGACCTGAACCCAATAGAAAATCTTTGGAGGGAGCTGAAACTCCGATTGCCCAGCGACAGCCCCGAAACCTGAAGGATCTGGAGAAGATCTGTAGGGAGGAGTGGCCAAAATCCCTGCTGCAGTGTGTGCAAACCTAGTCAAGAACTACAGGAAACGTATGATCTCTGTAATTGCAAACAAAGGTTTCTGTACCAAATATTAATTCTGCTTTTCTGATGTATCAAATACTTATGTCATGCAATAAAATGCAAATTAATTACTTAAAAATCATACAATGTGATTTTCTGGATTTTTGTTTTAGATTCCGTCTCTCATAGTTGAAGTGTACCTATGATAAAAATTACAGACTCTACCTGCTTTGTAAGTAGGAAAACCTGCAAAATCGGCAGTGGATCAATACTTGTTCTCCCCACTGTATGTCAGCTTTTACAGTGTAATAAGTGGAATTTGAGTTCAGGCGAAATCGCTGCTAGCCTCTCTCTTGTTCCCCCAATAGGAGGTGATTAAGGTGATCCAGCCAGTGTTCTTGGGAAAGCTGATCCAATACTTTGAGAAGTACGATCCTGATAATATGGATGCACTGTATGAGGCCTTAGCCTACGCTGCTGGTATCTCTCTGTCCACTGTTGCACTGACCGTCCTCCAAATTCATTATTACTACCACGTCCTAAGGACCGGCATGAAGATACGAGTGGCCATGTGTCACATGATCTACAATAAGGTCATTATACACTACATACTTGCATACAGCATTATACAAATTAAAATCTTCAAGAACAATTTACTAGTACATGTAATTCCCCCATAGGCCCTGTGTCTCAGCAGCGCAGCGATGGGAAAAACAACCACAGGCCAAATAGTGAACCTGCTATCCAACGATGTCAACAAGTTTGATGAGGTAAAAGCAAGACGTGCATGAAGACATGCGGTTACTTTGGATGAAATGGTTGAGCACATCATAACCCTTCATTCCATAGGTTTCTGAAGAGTATGGCTKTAGCTTATATAACAATTGACCATTCGTCAAATGTACWGGAATGGAATGCACCAATATCTGGAATGCCTTTGAGCCGTCTGTCATCCTGTCCTTGCAACTAAAGTACATAAGTTAAATCCACAGAGAGAACAAKGTAATGGATGAKTGGAAAATGCAGATGGTTGCTTAGCACAAATGTTTACAATAGTCCGATGCTAAACTCAAACCAGACTGAAAGAATATAAATGTATATAACATGGGGAGCCCATGTAGCTTCTTCAGTGGTATGATGACAAGCGTGGCCTGTTGGCTGCTGTATTAGGTCCTGAATCCAGCTCGCATTATCATGTTTGTTATGCTAAATGCAACTACTTAGAAACATTATGTAACAGCTAAATGAACCAAGGATCACTGGTCTTTGTAGGTGACCACCAATCTGCACTACCTCTGGATAGCACCTCTGCAGGCTGTGGTGGTTATCATACTCCTGTGGTATGAGATTGGCCCGTCGTGCCTGGCAGGCGTGGCTGTCCTTTTGTTCCTCATGCCACTACAGACCATGTTTGGAAAGCTCTTCGGCTCCCTCAGGTGAATTACATACGTTACATGACATGACTTGAACTTAGAGTGGGGTCTTCTTGAGAAAAGTTGACCATGTCCTTATCTATAGGGGGCAACGTTTTTCCAGTGAGTGGTTCCTATGCTAAAGTGATTATGTCAGAGCTACCTGTTAAATGAWAACCCATAGGTCAACCTATATGTTAATGATGTTCTTGTTTTAAACCCCTCTTTAGTTTTGACTAATAATTTACCTTTTGGAACACTCTAAGTACGTTTGAAGAAAAGTTAGCTTCATATGTTGGCTGGCAATTGAACCGTGAACWCTTGCTTGGGCAGTTGTTCATACGATCAACGACACAAGTGCTGGAAGTAATAGTTTTGATTAGGCGTGATGAAACCCTTAAGCAATGCAGCCTTCTCTGATTCTACGAAAGAGTTATCTTAGTTACATGCAATTTAAACATTGCCGTCAGTTCGTTAAACTCAGGAAACGTCCGAAGTTTTTGTTCACAAGGAGGAGATATGAKTGAAGTCCTTTTCTTGCAGGAGTAAAACTGCTGTCCTCACAGACAGTAGAATACGCACCATGAATGAAGTGGTGTCTGGAATCAGGATCATCAAAATGTATGCCTGGGAAAAGCCCTTCTCAGCACTGGTCAATGAAGTCCGAAGGTAAAAACTACAATAGTAGCTAAAATGGTTCAGTTGAAGTCGGAAGTTTACATACACTTATGTTAGAGTCATTAAAACTCGTTTTTCAACCACGCCAAAACTATAGTTTGTTAACAAGAAATTTGTGGAAAGTCGGTTAGGACATCTACTTTGTGCATGWCAAGTKATTTTTCCAACAATTGTTTACAGACAGATTATTTCACTTATAATTCACTGTATCACAATTCCAGTGCGTCAGAAGTTAACATACGCTAAATTGACTGTGCCTTTAAACAGCTCGGAAAATTCCAGAAAATGTCATGGCTTTAGAAGCTTCTGATAGGCTAATTGACATCATTTGAGTCTATTGGAGGTGTACCTGTGGATGTATTTCAAGGCCTACCTTCAAACTCAAACTTTGCTTGACATCATGGGAAAATCAAAAGAAATCAACCAAGACCTCAGAAAAAAAATTGTAGCCCTCAACAAGTCTGGTTCATCCTTGGGAGCAATTTCCAAACACCTGAAGGTACCACTTTCATCTGTACAAACAATAGTATGCAAGTATAAACACCTTGGGACGATACAGCCGTCATACTGCTCAGGAAGGAAATGCTTCCTGCCTCCTAGAGATGAACGTACTGTGGTGCGAAAAGTGCAAACCAATCCCAGAACAACAGCAAAGGACCTTGTGAAGATGCTGGAGGAAACCGGTACAAAACTATCTATATCCACAGTAAAATGAGTTCTATATCGACATAACCTGAAAGGCCGCTCAGCAAGGAAGAAGCCATTGCTCCAAAACCGSCATAAAAAAGCCAGACTACGGTTTGCAACTGCACATAGGGACAAAGATTGTACTTTTTGGAGAAATGTCCTCTGGTCTGATGAAACAAAAATAGAACTGTTTGGCCATGATGACCATCGTTATGTTTGGAGGGAAAAGGGGGATGCTTGCAAGCCGAAGAACACCATCCCAACTGAAGCACGGGTGGCAGCATCAATTTGTGGGGGTGCTTTGCTGTAGGAGGGACTGGTGCACTTCACAAAATAGATGGCATCATGAGGTAGGGAAATTGTGGGACATTTGAAGCAACATCTCAAGACATCAGTCAGGAAGTTAAAGCTTGTTCGCAAATGGGTCTTCCAAATGGACAGTGACTCCAAGCATACTTCCAAAGTTGTGGCTAAATGGTTTAAGGACAACAAAGTCAAGGTATTGGAGTGGCCATCACAAAGCCCTGACCTCAGTCCCATAGAAAATGTTGGGCAGAACTGAAAAAGCGTGTGCAAGCAAGGATGACTCAGTTACACCAGCTCTGTCAGGAGGAATGGGCCAAAATTCACCCAACTATTGTGGGAAGCTTGTGGAAGGCTACCCAAAACGTTTGACCCAAGTTAAACAATTTAAAAGCAATGCTACCAAATACTAATTGAGTGTATGTAAACTTCTGACCCACTGGGAATGTGATGAAAGAAATAAAAGCTGAAATAATTCTCTCTACTATTATTCTGACATTTCACATTCTTAAAATAAAGTGGTGATCCAAACTGACCTAAGACAGGGAATTTTTACTAGGATTAAATGTCAGGAATTGCGAAAAACTGAGTTTAAATGTATTTGGCTAAGGTGTATGTAAACTTCAGATTCAACTGTATATGTTTATTTCTATTAGCTGGATACACAAAGAGTATGATAAACCAACGACCCTCAGCTAGATGCCATCAATCCCTTTAACATTCTCATTCCTTGTACTGTCTCAGTCTTTTGTCTTGATGGTGGCGCTGTGGAGCGATGGTGCTTGAACCCTGCCATGGCTGCCTGCAGCTATATTTAAATAAAAATAAATTTTAAAAATGTTTTTATTTAACCTTTATTTAACTAGGCAAGTCAGTTAAGAACAAATGACGGCCTAGGAACAGTGGGTTAACTGCCTTTTCAAGGGCAGAATGACCGATTGTACCTTGTCAGCTCGGGGATTCGAACTTGCAACCTTTCAGTTATTAGTCTAACGCTCTAACCACTAGGCTACCCTGCTGCCCCAATATCAAAGATATTGGATATCAAAGACCAGAAAATAAATGAATACCTTTTGTGTAGTGTAACTTCGGCATTTTTGGCAGTATTTCACCTAATTTGAACATTCTGCCATAAAGAGTATGTCACGCCCTGACCGTAGAGATCCTTTTTATGTCTCTATTTTGGTTGGTCAGGGCGTGAGTTTGGGTGGGCATTCTATGTCTGGTGTTCTATGTTGTCCTTGTTTTGTATTTCTATGTGTTTGGCCTGGTATGGTTCCCAATCAGAGGCAGCTGTCTATCATTGTCTCTGATTGAGAATCATACTTAGGTAGCCTGTTCCCACCTGTGTTTGTGGGTGGTTGTTTTCTGTTTTGTGTGTCGTCACCTTTCAGAACTGTTCGTTTGTCGTTTTTGTTGTTTTGTCAAGTATTTCATATTTTATTAAAGTAATATGAACACTTACCACGCTGCACCGTGGTCCTCTTCTCCTTCTCCCGACGAAGTTCGTTACAGAGTACATGTTCAACTTAAAGGAGAAATCCATCAAAAAACACAAATTCCWTAAATGTATAGTGTTAAATAACACTGTGAGAACATTTCTTTTTTTTGTGAACAAATGTTTAATTTTGGTGTTATAATAAGGTTGGTAGCAACATGGAAAATTGTTGTGGAAATCGGTTCCAGCTCAAGTCAATTACAAAATCCACAATGTAATGCTCTCTCTATTGGCTGGCTGACTTGCTAGCTTTGTAGCAAAGGTAGTTACACACAATCATACCAAAGACAATATCAGCATGTAAAGTAGCTACTGCAGTTAGTTGTAAAATCCCTAAACAAACTGCACTATCAATTTAGGAGTCTATAATCTCACCATGTTCAACCTGCAGATCGATGTGCCTCAGAGTGGTCTAAAAATCGCAACGACAGATATACTTTTGAGGAGATAGGAAACCTTGACCATGCAACGTCACTGGGCCGCGCTGTGCATTCTGGAAGATTCTGGGACAAGGAGCGCTCTCCTCCAAGGACCCAACATTAGCATGAATTTCGTCAACAAAAAGTACAACTTTACAAATCTTTTCCCAGATGTGAGGTAATAAACTTCCTATCTGTAATATCGTATAGCTTTGGAATCGTGACATTATGTACTTTCGAGGAAAATAGACAGGTTTCTTGTCATATGGGCCGGCAGCGTAGCCTAGTGGTTATTGCGTTGGACTAGTAACCGAAAGGTTGCAAGATCGAATCCCCGAGCTGACAAGGTACAAATCTTGAGGTGTTGACACTTTTGAGGACACATGCTCCAGTACACAGTGACATATTTTATATGGTGTTATTTCCTATTCAACAAAACTGTATGAATAAGGCTTGAAATGACTTACTGTATATGCTTTCTAAATATAGCATAAGAAAATTATAAAACGACTAAGATTTCACCTTCCTTATAACTGTAAAATACATTTCTGTATGTTTTGTTGGAGAAAATGTTCATGTTTTCTAAAGGTCGCTCTTGATCAAAATGTCCGCACCCATCGCTGTGAACGTCTAACAGAGCTTTAGCTTGGCTTCCTGAACTCGTTAGGAACTCTCCTTTCATCTCATATTAATCTTGTCTGTCTATAACAAAGTGTTTTTTTGTTTAAAATCTATTATTTTAGATGAATGTCTATTAGTCGAATAGGCTATCGTGATGAAACCACTCTCTCCTGCTGCGCTACGATGTAACGATTGCAGGCATGTGCTTTCTCCGTGGCTGTGATGTATGCTCAGCCATGGTTGATGGACAGTCTGAAGAGCAAATTAAATGGTAGGAGGGACATCCCAGCTTCAAGTGGTTTCAGATTTAACATCCTGCGTCACACAGGCTAATAGSCTAATCTTCATGACTAATGTTCCAATTTAGACGTCAAACAGTATCAAGGTTCTGGTCCAATGCTTCTAAAAATGTTATACTACTGTATCCGAGGGAACCAGGGCTATCACTCAATGCAAGCCCTTTCAATCTACGGTATCCACAGATTGATTTATAAGTGAAAATGTTAGTCGGAACCTGTACAAGAACCACGCAGGTCCCTTAATGGGGACCTTACGTCCTAAGAGGTTTTAAGTGGGATAAATTATTCCTAGAAGTGGGTGCACAGAGGGAGATGTTAAAATGCAGAATTTTGGCATGTCTTTATTCATATAAAAAATCGGATTAATGCAACTTTCCGTGTGGTCTATACCATCCGGCAAACGGTACTGGAGCATTGGCTCTCAGACCAACAGGCTCCAAGACAGCTTCTACCCCCAAGCTGTCAAGCTGTTTAAATAGCCAGACTTGACTCAAAGGTTTGAATACTTGTATGAATGAGATATTTTTGTATTTTATTTTCAATACATTTGCAAAAAATTCAAAAAATATGTTTTGACTTTGTCATTATGGGTGAGAAATAAAATCAATGTAATCCATTTTGTATTCAGGCACAACAAAACAAACCAAATGTAGAATAAGTCAAGGGTTATGAATACTTTCTGAAGGCACTGTAAATAGTGTGTGCATGTCTGCATGTGCGGTTTATAGTCTTTGGCTGAGGGCCAGGCACCCCTAGCAGGGACTCACAGAGGGAGCAAAGCCACATGCACTTCACCAGCTGCCAACAAACAGGTTTCAGTTACATCACAGGTCTGGTCCCCTGATCCCTCTCACCATGAACAGCCAACACTATCCAGCCATGAGACCTGGTCGTAGTCTCCTTTCTGTTTCTCTTTGTTGTTTAACATGAGGAGAAGTTTCATGTATTTGTCTCTGAATGTTATTGTATTCTATGGTAGCTTTTAGTGGAATGTCTGGGGCATTTGTGGAATTCCCTTTTCCAAAACACTACCTCCCGTATTCCTGGCTGGAGCAAAGTGCACAAAAGCTGTAATAGTCATTCTGTAGTTCTTCCATGTTTCCTCTGAGTGAAAAATCTTTGTTAAAATCCTTCAGTCTATTGACGCATCTGAATCTAATGAACATCATCAGGAAAAAAATCCCCATCAAAATCTGTCAGTTTAAACTAGAGATGTTTTTTTTGCATGGGGAAACGGACAAACACGATTTGAGAAAATTAACTGCAACTTATAAAGGAACTGGTTGACTTTGTCTTTTGGCTAGCTAGCTAGGTCTTTTTGTGGAGGGGCCTTCCCGCATCTGTGGTGGAAAGTAGCAGAGCTATAGCACTCTTTGTCAGACCATTAGACATCCCGAAAATTGGCCTTCTCACGAAAAATGTCTGCAGCGTCCAAACGTTTTGGCCTACTAACTAATATAACCACTCTATGGTCTACAGGCCCCACTGGACTCTTCAGAAGTCAGTAACGCTAATGAGCGTCTGTAGCGTCCCAACCGTTTGGGCTACAAACTAACACGACCCCACTGTGGAAAGGGGAGACTCTCATGAACATAATGGTGCTCTCTGTGTCACGGGAACTCATCTGAAGGTAGACCATACAAATGAATGGAAGTATGAAGTTTTTTTGTGCCATCAAAAATAAGGGGTTAAATATGTGTCCAAAAAAACAAAAATATTTCCTGAGCTTTCTTATATCTACTAGAAGCATATTCCTTTATGATTTATTTTTTGACATTTTTTTGTTGTTGTCATTTTATGAATGTTATTCACTGTGAATATATGGGCTACAGTAGTAAAGGCCAAATTCTATATTTTATCAAACAAAATCTATATATACAGTCGTGGCCAAAAGTTTTGAGAATGACACAAATATTAATTTTCACAAAGTCTGCTGCCTCAGTTTGTATGATGGCAATTTGCATATACTCCAGAATGTTATGAAGAGTGATCAGATGAATTGCAATTAATTGCAAAGGACCCTCTTTGCCATGCTAATTATCTGAATGCCACAAAAGGACCAGCTGACATCATGTCAGTGATTCTCTCGTTAACACAGGTGTGAGTGTTGACGAGGACAAGGCTGGAGATCACTCTGTCATGCTGATTYAGTTCGAATAGCAGACTGGAAGCTTCAAAAGGAGGATGGTGCTTGGAATCATTGTTCTTCCTCTGTCAACKATGMTTACCTGCAAGGAAACACGTGCCATCCTCATTGGTTTGCACAAAAAGGGCTTCACAGGCAAGGATATTGCTGCCAGTAAGATTGCACCTAAATCAACCATTTATCGGATCATCAAGAACTTCAAGGAGAGCGGTTCAATTGTTGTGAAGAAGGCTTCAGGGCGCCCAAGAAAGTCCAGCAAGCGCCAGGACCATCTCCTAAAGTTGATTCAAGCTTGCTCAGGAATGGCAGCAGGCAGGTGTGAGTGCATCTGCACGCACAGTGAGGCGAAGACTTT
>NC_036867.1:37127869-37130281 GCF_002910315.2 Salvelinus sp. IW2-2015 | reverse complement strand
AGGGAGTGGGCTCACTCACAATTTTGCCTAAGAACACAGCCATGAATAAAGAATGGTACCAACACATCTTCCGAGAGCAACTTCTCCCAACCATCCAGGAACAGTTTGATGACGAACATTGCCTTTTCCAGRATGATAGAGCACCTTGCCATAAGGCAAAAGTGATAACTAAGTGGCTCGGGGAACAAAACATCGATATTTTGGATCCATGGCCAGGAAACTCCCTAGACTTTAATCCCATTGAGAACTTGTGGTCAATCCTCAAGAGGCGGATGGACAAACAAAAACCCACACATTCTGACAAACTCCAAGCATTGATTATGCAAGAATGGGCTGCCATCAGTCAGGATGTGGCCCAGAAGTGAATTGACAGCATGCCAGGGCGGATTGCAGAGGTCTTGAAAAAGAAGGGTCAACCCTGCAAATATTGACTCATTGCATCAACATCATGTAATTGTCAATAAAAGCCTTTGACACTTATGAAATGCTTGTAATTATACTTCAGTATTCCATAGTAACATCTGACAAAAATATCTGAAGACACTGAAGCAGCAAACTTTGTGMATATTAATATTTGTGTCATTCTCAAAACTTTTGGCCATGACTGTACATGCATACACCTAAAAGGGTTCTAAAATTCCAAATCAAATAGCTAAATGATCCATGTTATGACCCTCCTCCCTCCTCTCTCTTTCATTCTTCTCTCAGGGAAGAGATCTCCAAGATCATGTCAAGCTCCTACCTGCGAGGCCTCAACATGGTCTCCTTCTTTGCGGCCAGTAAGATCATCGTCTTCATCACCTTCGCCGTCTACGTCCTCCTGGGGAACACCATCTCAGCCAGCCGGGTGTTTGTGGCAGTGTCTCTGTATGGTGCCATCAAGATCACAGTGACCCTCTTCTTCCCACAGGCCATCGAGAAGGTGTTCGAGACCATCATCAGTATCCGCAGGATCAAGGTACTCTATAGATCATCTGGCACAAAATGGCTGCTGTGCCTCACCTAGGTGCAATGAGTTATTGTAGTTTAGTAAGGTTTGTTTGGCTGAATCATCTCTCTGTTGACCCACAGAATTTCCTTCTGTTGGATGAGATTGAGAGACCCAACATGAGATTCACCTTGGAGGAAAAGAAAGACGCCTCTGTTGAGATCAAGGACTTAATTTGCTACTGGGACAAGGTGAATATTCTGATCAAATGTTGAATGTCCAAATGTTGATATACAAAACAYGAAGAAGCCTGTCCTGTGTGGTAGCTTCATGTATTGCTATGAAATGTCCKTTCTCTCTCTCTCTCCAGTGTCTGGACGCCCCATCTCTCCAGAACCTGTCACTCACAGTGAAGTCGGAGCAGCTCGTTGCTGTCATTGGACCTGTGGGGTCTGGAAAGGTCAGAGGTCATGCACAGTACATAGTACACTATATATACAAAAGTATGTGAACACCCCTTCAAATTCAGCTATTTTAGCCACACCCGTGCTGACAGGTGTATAAAATCCAGCACACAGCCATGCAGTCTCCATAGACAAACATTGGCAGTCGAATAGCCTTACTGAAGAGCTCAGTGACTTTCAAACGTAGAACCGTCATAGGATGCCACCTTTCCAACAAGTCAGTTTGTCAAATTCCTGCCCTGCTAGAGCTGTCCCGGTCAACTGTCAGTGTTGTTATTGTGAAGTGAAAACTTCTAGGAGCAACAATTGCTCAGCTGCGAAGTAGTTGGCCACACAAGCTCACAGAACGGGATTGGCTAGTGCTAAAGCTCGTAGTGTGTAAAAATCATCTGTCTTCAGTTGCAACACTCACTACCGAGTTCCAAACTGGCTCTGGAAGCAATGTCAGCACAATAACTGTTAGTTGGGAGCTTCATGAAATGGGTTTCCATGGCCAGGCAGCTGCACACAAGCCTAAGATCACCATGCGCAATGCTAAGTGTTGGCTGGAGTGGTGTAGTAAAGCTTGCCACCATTAGACTCTGGAGCAGTGGAAACACACTTTACCATCTGGCAGTCCGACAGACGAATCTGGGTTTGATGGATGCCAGGAGAACGCTACCTGCTCCAATGCATACTGTCAATGCACGACAATGCCCCCGTGCACAAAGCGAGGTCCATACAGAAATAGTTTGTCAAGATCGATGTGAAAGAACTTGACAAGCCTGTACAGAGGCCTGACCTCAACCCCATCGAACACCTTTGGGAAGAACTGGAACGCCAACTGTGAGCCAGGCCTAAARGCACAACATCAGTGCCCGACCTCACTAATYCTTTTGTGGCTGAATGGAAGGAAGTCCCCGCAGCAATGTTCCAACATCTAATGGAAAGCCTTCCCAGAAGAGTGGAGGCTGTTATAGCAGCAAAGGGMGGGACCAACTCCATGAATTTGGAAAGAGATGTTCAACGATCAGGTGTCCA
>NC_036867.1:37116389-37127844 GCF_002910315.2 Salvelinus sp. IW2-2015 | reverse complement strand
AATACTTGTCATGTAGTGTGTCTGAATGGGATTGTGTATATCCTACGACTGCTCAAAAAAACATCTAAGGGGAAAACTTAAAACAACACAATGTAAACTCCAATCAATCACCACTTCTGTGAAACTCAAACGGTCCACGTTAGGAAGCAACACTGATGACAATAAATTTCACCATGCCTGATTGTGCAAATGGAAGAGACAAGTCAGTGAAACATTATATGGCCAATTACGCACAAGACCCCCAATAAAGGAGTTTTCATAACGTGCAGGTGGATGAGCCACAACCACTATCTCAGTTCCTATGCTTCCTGGCTTGATGTTGATTGCGAAAGAAGGAAAGCGAAAGTCTGCGTCACTTTGTTCCGAAATGCTGGCGGTGCTCTTCAACTCTAGTCGGCTTACATAGAACGGAAGTCTACAACCCCCACACAATGGCCCTTCAGAGGTAGTAGGCAGCATTCCAGGATGGAAGCAACATCAATGCGAGCTTGTGCAGAAGACCGGTAAATTGCTGGCTGTCTGTCAGCGTAGGTGTCCAGGGGGAGAGCTATGAGGCGCTACAGGCAGACATGAACCATACATCAGGAGACCAGACTGAGGAGTAGCCTCGTAGGGGAGCGGCAACAAACGCAAGAGCAGCAGGGACCGCACACTCCGCCTTTGATGACAGAAACGAGCACTGCGCAAGAGCCGCCTAGCGACAAAAACATGGACCAAATCCAGGCCACAAACTGACATAATAGTGCTGCTTCAACACAGCGTCAGAAACAGACGTCATAGAGAATGGTACGGACCGGCCCGACGTCCACCAAGTGGGGGTTGTGCTTACCAGCCCAACACCGTGCAGTGACGTTGCATTTCCATAGAGAAACACAAGATGGCAAATTTGCCACTGGCGCCCTGTGCTCTTCACAGATGAAAGCAGGTTCACACTGAGCACGTGACAGAGCATGACAGAGTCTGGAAGACGCCTGGAGACAGGAAACGTTCTGCTGCCGTGCAACATCCTCCAGCATGACCGGGATGTTGGGCGAAGGGTCATCTGGTGTGGGTGCCAGATTTCTTGGGGCCGCACAGCGCCACTATAGCTAGGCTCGCTAGAGAGTATGGAGCTCTGACTAGTCTGAACGTTGTACTAGTAACACGAATTGACGATCCTCATGACACTCCCTTGTAGAGACCATATATGCCTAGTGTGCCAGTTGAGCCCTGGGTTCCTCCAATGCAAGACATGCGTAAGACACTCCATGTGGCTGGAAGGAGTGTGTCAGCAGTTCCTGCAGACGAGACAGCTCATTGATGCTAATGGAAGGCTGTGCCCGCGCACGTTTCCCAGACCTGATCGCAAGTGTGAGGTCACATCTCTGGACTCATTTCGCTCCGCTCCTCATCACAACGCACAGTGGTGCCCACAAGACTGTCGCAAGGAGTTGGCGGATGCTTTTAGTCACAATGTCTGGGAGTGAGATCCCTCAGGAGACCATCTGCACCCTCACCAGGAGCCATCCCAGGCGCGTGTGTAGGGAGTCATACAGGCACGTGAGAAGACACACACACTCACTGAGCCCAGGTTTGACTTGTTTTTTAAGGACAGTACATTCGAAACGGATAGAACCACATCAAAGCCCGCACTGAGAGATGTGGCTTGAATTAACACACCATGCATAACAATTCATCTGACAGTCCACTCTACGAAAAATCCCAAAACCGTCGCGCCACTGAGCGTTGAGATAATACATTGTATTCATCACACATAGAATCTTATATGCAAGGGTGACTTTTCAGTATTGTTGATCAGCCTCTCAAATTCAAACTATGTGTATACAGCCATAAAAGAGGTAGTTGTCAAATATAGAACGAATCCAGTCACCCCTCTCAGACTCTAGACGGTGTGTGCTTATGTTGAATGCTTAGCTGTTTCACCATTATCTGTAGTGGACAGGCATGCTCCACCCTCCGAATATGCGTGTGTGAAGGAAATAGGTCAGTACCAGCCAGCAGCCAGGCCAACAGATAGATATTTACCATCCCATCTCGTCACAGTCCTCTCTGCTCAGCGCCATCCTGGGGAGCTGCCTCATGACAAAGCGACGGCGATCTCTTGCAGAGCAATTGATGGCTTAAAGAATAAATCGTGCTTGAAGAGACCACGAGTACAGCCTCTGAACACACTGAAATAGACCTGCCCCGCAGCCCCCTTGGAGCGTCTGCACCTCTTCCCGCTTGAAATTACTCCTACTCGAATCAAACCGGCAACATGCAACATCGCCGCTGTTCCTGGCGCAAAAAAACAACTCCCTGTATATCAAACTTGCAGTACAGTCAATCTAGATGGAAGACAAGATTCCACTGAGAGCACCTTTGGCGGCCTATCGCAAGAGGGTGTACAGAACAGCACAGAGGCAAATATCCTTAGTATACCTGCATGTCTTCGTAGTTTGCAGCCGGGCGATTAGAGCCCTTAGTTTTGGATGTCGAGCAGAAATGTTTTCGATGAGAGAATGTGTCTTTCCTCATTGCTCAGGTCAACTCCAGGAGCGTACTAGGTCCCCAAGGGACTAAGGTTTAAAGCCCGTTGGGTGGAAATGTGTTTCGTGGTATCGTGCCAGATGTGCGTGGTGTTTAGAACCCCGGGCCCTTGTCCTGTTGTCCCGGCCCCATTCTGCTGTTTCCCAGGAGCATGGAACCGCTCACACGAGTAGTGAGAACGTCGAATGAGACTACCAAATTTACCTGACCGACATGATACGAGAGCCAAGAGCGAGAGCCACCCTTTATCAACGAGCGAGGGGGCTCACCTTGAAATTGGCCTTATGTGCGATGGTATACCCCCATGCTCCCCCACCTAAGAAAGGTCAAAGTGACCACTAGAGGCAGGTCCTACGTTCACTAAACATCTCGTCTGGCTTCAGTAGGAAACACACTTGCGCTGAAAACTTATCGCGAAATAGAGAGAGAATACTTCCCAAGCCTTCTATCTGAAAGCACTTGTGGGTGTTATACTCTTGTAGAGACTGCTAGCCCCGCCGTGTATGCAATTGCCTGCTAGGTCTAGATCATCTGCACATGCAATCAGGCCCTATTATTGACTTGACGGATCCCCTCTAATGATCTGTGTGTGTAGAAAGTCCTCAGACTTTCGTCGGAATCCAAGTACAGCAGGAACACCTGTTGAACAGGATGAGAAGTGATACCAACGTTTTTCCAAAGATCTAAAGACGCACTGTTCATAATGCACAGCGCGGACTGGGTAAACCGCAAGCTGGTGTCTTTGTATAAAAGCTTTAAAGTGTAGCTTGAAGCGAAGAGCATTCACCAACACACCCATTAGCACGCGAGCGTGCCACAAGAGTGCTCCAGGCCAATTTTCAACAAAGCAAGTAATCTCTGAAACCACTGACAACGCTATACAGAAACAGGTATCACTGAGTAGTAGGTACCCAGATCCCTGCGCGAGCTAAGCAACCCCCGAATGTGATATCTCAGGTCACTTGCTGGTCAGGGAGAGAGCTGCCGGACAGCCTAGTGGACGATGTCTTTCATGCACCTCTCAGCCACTTCCTTAGCTGTATATCAGTCTCCCAATGTGTCTAATCATTGATGTTCTCAAGATACCACTAGTGCGACTTCCATCCACCCAAAAGGAGATATCCAGCCAAACCTTGATCACAACCCTGCTGTGGGATCAAGCCTATTGCTGTACTGAACACTGGACCAGGGCATGCCACCTTCTGTACCACGTTTATTACACACCGTTTGCAGTGAGGTGCTAAATGGTTCTTCCACTACACTCTAAAATGGACAGGTCGGAGTAGACACTAACTACGAAGGGCTGATACCCCTTCACTTATGCTTGACCCTCAATTACTCATGAACTACCTCAAACTAACCCTCTCAGTACACAGGTCTCTTTGAGTACTAAATATCAATTTCTCAAATCCAAATTGACAGTCGCACTTTGATTATGGAAGTAGGCAAGCCCCTGCGTTCACACTTGTACATGCATACTCTATCATGGTATCTTATTAATCTTGCGAGGTGTGAGAGCCATACTCTGTCCTTGAAATCTCTAAGAAGGATGCTCACTACTAAGTTATCCCGATTATCACAATGCAAAAGGTAGAATACTCCCACGGATGTCTATCCATTTGGTGCAAGCCCGTCGAACTGGCCTGTGGTACTGCGTCTGCCGGTTTCTTTGAGAACAAAGTGCTCCAAGAGACCATCTCATACTCAAAACAATTTCAACAAACTCAACACACATGTTCAACAACAACATTGTAACTCAAGGTCTCGCCCTATAATTCAGTGACTAGTCTATCTTCCATTGTGTACACAAGAGGTGTGAGGTACCAATCTGTGCCTGCTACCACTTCCGCAAAAGACTTCAAGAGGCCTCCGCTTCCGAACCTAACCTCTTCACCGACAACATGAATGCGCACTAAGACATCGCAAAGGCGTTTACGACGCACTGCCAAGGGTACCAGCACAAGCAGATCACCCCGACCCGCAATCAATTCTCTCGTCCTCGGAAGCACCCGGACAGTGTTCCGGCCAGGTGGACTAGGATTTAACATTCTACACGATGCATCTGCGTTAATGCTCCGTGATCATATGACCGACAGTTTTCATTCTTAGCTGTGCTACCTTTAACCTTAGGATTTGGTGCCCCTTTGACGACAACCAAACTTAAAGCAGTCAGTGGACTGTGCGCATGTCAATCTTTATTCTCTTGGATACACACTATAGAATAGTTTTCTGACAACAACGCCTTATGTGTCTAGGATACATGTTAATTCACATATTAGCGTGAGTCGGGTAAACAACACTCGCCAGTTATAATCATTGCATGCTAAGAGCGTTGCATACGGGGTAGTGTCGTCTTGGGTGTTTAGTGTGTTGATGTCTTTTGTGTGGGTTGTGCAGAATAGAAAAGCCCCAAGTATGATCCACCCCAAACCAAAAGATTCCTGAAAGAGGCCCGGGGGGTGTGTAGGGTTCAAAGAGATGGGGTATAGAGAAATGTTGTAATTCTGATGGCCTTCTCTATTTGTTGCTGCGTTGCTGCAATGCGTGCCCGTCGCGTGGTGGTGTGTGTGGGTGGGTGGTTTGTGATGTTGTGGTGCTCTAGACGAGGGTCACTGTTATTTGATATTCTTAGATGCGCGTTTAGTCCGAGAGCGAGGACATACTCCGAGCTGTCACCTCTGTGGCCTCTGACCTCTCACCTTCTAGACAATTCTCTGTTCTTCTGAAGGGCCTAACCGTGACGCCAGCTGGCGGAGGATCCGCCAGAGCCAAAGAGCCTCTTCTGAATTTAAGCTGGAGCTTTCGCACCCAAAAACAAATCACATCTCAGTCGGTCAAACACGTACACATCCCATCTCCACAAGACAGTCACAAACTTACCCCTCCCAGATTCGAGTTTAGTCACCCACACCTACGCGCAATGACCCACTCGGTTATTCAAATGACATAGAAGAGCGTGTTCTTATACCACCCACGCGGTATAAGGAGAGCTCAAAGAAAAACACCACCGTTCGCAATACTCCTGCTCCACTTCCTATCCCATGTTCACAATTTAGTTTGACGGATTTTTAATGCTGTTATTCACCACAGTACTAAGCTTCGCCTCCCGCTACGTGGATTGTTTTCTGTTGCTCCGCGAGGGCTCGTTCATAAGAGCCATGTCCCAATTGATCTATCATCCATTGTTGGAAATCCGAGACAAAGCCTGGACATTCTTGATGATGTGCGAGTCCTTCAGGGAGTGCTCGCTCTCTGCCCTAGCGGATAAATACGGTCCCATTTATACATTCGTCTCTCTGAAGTCGAATGATGTTCCTCTGCCTTGTATGGAGTTCAGTTCAACCGATCATGAGGAACAACATCTAGCAGATCAGCCGGCATGCTCCAACGACTCACCCATACTCAGCTGTTCAAGTATATCCCAACGACAAGGAAGCACTGACAGCTGCTAGCTTATTGCCCGGCCAGTTCCTCTCTCAATTATCACAGAGTGCGCCCGACCATGCTAGATCTAAGACAAGGTACTCCAATTAAAATAAGGCTCAGGTCAGTGCCCTGAATACCCGAGCCCATTATTTGTCACCATTCGTACCACCGTTCATTTAAGTAACAATGCGTCCTCAAGTTCTTAAAAAATACAAACATTGGAATCATTTCTGAGATTCATGGATGGCCGTTTCAAAATTTTATTATTCGGCAGGCTAGAGACAATACCTCCCCAGATTGGACGTCCACACCCAACAGTCCACAGAACGCATCTAACTCAGAAGGTGTCTGATACGAACATTACGGTCGCACAAGTGATAATGTAAACATCTTGTCCAGCGCCCACCCAAGGGAGTAAGCGTATGTTCCTTCAGGATTGGTGGCCTGGATAGCCTTGAACCACCTCTATTTAGAGCGCCTCATTGTTACCGCCCAGTAAATGCAAAGGACATTATTTGTTTCGACTCAGTTCACGTTCCGAGCAGGGTAACCAATAGCAATTAATGAAACATTTCATGTGTTCCCCAATATGACACTAATGGGCTGTCGTTGATTGGGCAGGCAAGAGACTATGCCTTGTGAGGAGAGCAGGAGAAAAACTTCAATCATTAATCGAGGCAACTTGTGGATGTCCAACAACAATATTTGTCTCTCAACAATCACTTACAACAAGTAGAGTAAAGGGACCTTCAAGTCATTCACCTTGACATCCTCGGTATTGATGCAGTATACAGAGTGGAGAGACATTCCTACATATACTCGATATTTACATTTCCCTTAACAAAAAATGGGCCCAATATTTTCTCAAGTAAGGTAGGAGTTGTCGCCCGCTCCCTCGGAGAAGACTTGTGTCTAGAAAAATACGATGTACTGACTGACAAGAGTCCCCCACCCCTTTTCTTTGTTGGGGTTTTTTTTTTTTTTCTGCCAAGGGGCGGATTGTCCGTTTTGAGGGGGGTGACCGGAAGGTCACTCTGGACCATCCAGTCACAATCTTTGCCTCTTTTGCGCAGGAGTCTTGTGATGCCCTTCAATGTTCTGGCCTGAAAGCCTCCGCCTCACGCCTCTCTACTACCAACCAGGCACTTTTCAAACTCTATCCCTCCGGATTTGACTTGTTTTAAGGACATTACATCAAAGATGGATCAGCCTGTAGTGTGGTTTTCCACTTTAATTTTGAGTGTGACTCCAAATCCAGACCTCCATGGGTTGATAAATTTGATTTCCATTGATAATTTTTGTGTGATTTTGTTGTCAGCACATTCAACTATGTAAAGAAAAAAGTATTTAATAAGAATATTTCATTCATTCAGATCTAGGATGTGTTATTTTGGTGTTCCCTTTATTTTTTTGAGCAGTGTATGTTAAAATATGTAGTAAGCCATCAGCCAGCGCACATGTTTACCATCCCATCTCTCACAGTCCTCTCTGCTCAGCGCCATCCTGGGGGAGCTGCCTCATGACAAGGGGGTGTTGAGGGTCAAAGGTCAGCTGACCTATGCCTCCCAGCAGCCCTGGGTGTTCCCRGGAACCATCCGCAGCAACATCCTGTTTGGCAAAGAACTCCATCCTCAGAAGTATGAGAAGGTCCTGAGAGCCTGCGCCCTCAAGAGGGTAAGACACACTGAATGGAGCGCTCATGGTATTTATTCGAGGAGCTTTGCAGTGGTTGTAATGGCTTTTAACCCCTGTTGTCGCTGTTGTCCCTTCTGTGTTCAGGACATGGAGCTGCTGCCAGACGGGGACCTGACAGTGATAGGGGACAGAGGAGCCACCCTCAGTGGGGGACAGAAAGCTAGAGTGAACCTGGCCCGGTAAGACCACAGCTCCACTTCATACCAGAGTAGAAATGAATAGAATAGAAGAATATCCTCCAGTCTCTATCTGAAAGCCTTGTTGTGTCTCAGGGCTGTGTACCAGGATGCTGATATCTACCTGCTGGACGACCCTCTAAGTGCTGTGGATGCTGAGGTCGGGAGACACCTGTTTGAACAGTGAGTGAACCACAGTTTCAGCTAAACAGTTTTATTTTACCAGACTGGTCCCATTTGAGATAAATAATTATTTTTAAAGAGAGACAAAATAGCAGCTCACAAGGTTTCAGGCCAATTTACAACATAAAACACAACAGTTACAGAAACATACATTTACACATTGAGCAGCAAGATGGTTTGGGGAGGTGTGGTGCAACGATGAAATGATGACCTCTTCCTACTGTATATATTTGGTCACATGATTCATTTTGCGTATGGTTTCCTAGAAAAAAAAGGGTGTCTCAACTAACCCTTTGGCTCAACTAAACCCACTACCCTCTAGTACAACTGAACTACATTCTTCCCAGACTCAGATTAGGTCTACTTACTGGCTGCTTCTTTAGGGCAGGAATGGGTTTTTGTATAGCATTTACAAGTAAAAGGATGTTCAGGGTCATGTGGATTCTCTGACGTTAGAACAGGCCTTAGGCCTTCACCAGCAGGTTGAAACTGCACTTAAACTGTCTGTCTCCATGTGTCTGTGTGTCCAGGTGTATCTGTGGTATTCTGAAGAATAAGCCCCGCATCCTGGTCACCCACCAGTTGCAGTACCTCCAAGCAGCRGACCAGATCCTCGTCCTCAAGGAGGTGTGTTCCTGGCAGGGTTTAACATTCTACACATGCTCTGTAACCTACATATGACCACAGGTGCATTTCTGCTTACCTTTAACTTTGTTGAGCACATAACAGATGTCTGCTGTCAATCTTTATGAACTGAATAGTTCACCCAAAGGCATATACTTTTACATATGTATACAGACTCCAGAAGTTGAGCAGGGTGTGATGTGTGTGTGTGTCTCAGGGTCACGTGGTAGCGAGGGGGACATACTCCGAGCTGCAGCACTCTGGGGTTGACTTCACCTCCCTGCTGAAGAGGGACGAGGAGGAGGAGCCACAAGCCAACAACAATCACTCAGTGGTCAAACACGCCTTTTCCCAGAACTCAATTTCCTCCCGGAATTCATTGGTCTCCCACACCTCCTCCATGCACTCTGTTAAAGATGGCGCTGAACAGCTTCCGGTGGGTCCAAACCTCACTCACTTCCTTTCAAGCCCTTAGATACAGTCACAAGGAAGATTTTCATTCTGAAGTGTGCCTGGTTGTTCGTCCCTTAGTTAACAGGGTATTATCTGTCCATGTCTCCTCCCAGGAGGAGCCTGTCCAGACAGTAGCAGAGGAGAGCCGATCAGAGGGCAACATCGGCGCCAGCCTATACTTCAAGTACTTAAACGCAGGAGCCAGCATCCTGGTTATGCTGGGCACAGTCCTCCTCAGTCTCATCGCGGAGGTATTAACGGATCCAAAATGTCAGGCAGTGAATAGCCATATGTCATATGTCACCATTCTACCTCATAGCATCTACAGTAAATACAAGCATTTTGACTTCTGATAGATGTGTGCAAAATTTAACTCTGAACAGATCAGTGCYTTGGAACCAATGACATTGCAATGATCGAACCAACTATAATGTAATTTGTCACCCACAGGTAGCGTATGTTCTTCAGGATTGGTGGCTGGCCTATTGGTGAGAAGCCTCTATTGTTACAGTAGTACATTATTTGTTTCACAGTTCAGTTGGACCATAGCATTATGAACATTCAAGTAACAATGCTGTTTGATTGGCAGGGCAGGAGAGCAGGAGAAACTCAATATTAACAGCACTGTGATTGTCCAAAATGGCCTCAACATCACTCAAGAATTGGACCTCAGTTTCTACATSGGTATTTATGCAGGTATACAGAGGAAGAGCATTCCTACATATACTCTATATTTACYTTTCCCTTCAAAAAATGGGAATATTTTCCAAGTAAGTATGAGGTTGTCCCCTTCCCTCGGAGGAAGCTTTGGAAAATCGTGTACTGACTGACAAGTCACCTCTGTGTTCAGGTTTGACTCTGGCCTCAGTCATCTTTGGCTTTGCCAGGAGTCTGGTGATGTTTCCCAATGTGCTGGTGAAAGCTGCTCCAGTCTCTGCACCCAACGCATGTCAACCTTATCTCCGGACGCCTGTACGCTTCTTTGACATCCAACCCCAATTGGGGAAAACCCCCCTGTGAAATAAATTTATTTGTGTTGTTCTTTTTCTTGTAGGACTTGGAATTGAGTCCGACTCAAAATGCTTTGAAACTGGTTGGGGTCAAGGTGAGAGGGGAAAGACGTTTCATTTCAACATCTAGTTTTGGATTATACATTTGGTGTTGTCAAACTAACGTGATTCAAAAGTAAAAAATATAAATATAGGTTAAAAAGTTGGGGTGGAAAAATAATATTTTTATTCCCTTACGTTTTTGTTAAGGAAAATTTGAAAACTGGTTTCAAAGTTGTAGAGAAAATACTGATGCACAAACAAGGGTGAAACTTCTATATTAAAGGTTAAATAGACAGAACATATGCCACATGGAAAGACAGAAATGTTCCTCTAAGAAGTTTGCAGCAAAGCTCTCCCCCTTCAGAGGAGAGGGCGGAACTAATACTCTTGCCTACCCGGCGCTGTTTTCAATCCTTCCGTGTCAGGTGCCAAAGCATTAAATCAAGGCTGAGACCTTGGGGTTGAATAGACTATACAATTTAAACGTCTTAATGGCTTAGGACACCCATGGTCAATTTTATGTCTCAGGTGCCCAGATACCAGTAACTAAGACCTGATTTATGGTGACCTCAGGCCTTACAGAGGGTACCTAAATGCCAAATTTCAATAGGGAATAGTCATCCAAAAATTGCATTCTTAGCAGGTGATAACTTTTTTCAAATCCAATCAGTTTTCCACGTTGAGTAAAAGTCATCACATTSAATTTTTTTGTTGAAATGACGTGGGAAACAATGTTGATTTTTACCAGTATTTGCCCAGTGGATTACTTCCTRCTGTTCTGTCACAGGAAGAATTCTCAACAGGTTCTCTAAGGACATCAGTCAGCTGGATTCCATGTTACCTAATACCTTTGTTGACTTCAGTCAGGTAAGTGAGTTTATAGCCCTAGTTTATAGCCCTAGAGGGGAACATCTATTTATTTTGGCAGGCGGATATAGATTTCCCAATCCAGTATCTAAATCTTTTCTTCTCTTCATGTCTCCTGGGCGTATCCAATCTTGCCACAGTCGATCCTGCAGAATATCGGCGTAGTGGTGGTGGCAGCCTCAGTCATGCCCTGGATCCTCATTCCTGTGGTTCCTCTACTCATCATATTCCTGTTCCTGAGACGCTACTTTCTGCAGACGMCACGGGACGTCAAACGCCTGGAGTCCACCAGTGAGTGACAGGACTGACTGGGACAGTGAGGGGAGGCAAGGGACAAATGATAATTGTACATTTGCTCTATTAATGTGTATGATTTCCTTTTGTGTCTGCAGGCGTGTGTGTGTTGATGAATTTCCTGTGTTCTGCAGCTCGGAGTCCCGTCTTCTCCCA
>NC_036867.1:37109373-37116364 GCF_002910315.2 Salvelinus sp. IW2-2015 | reverse complement strand
GCTCCAGCGCCATCCTGGGGGAGCTGCCTCATGACAAGGGGGTGTTGAGGGATCAAAGGTCAGCTGAACCTATGCCTCCCAGCCAGCCCTGGGTGTTCCTGGAACCATCCGCAGCAACATCCTGTTTGGCAAAGACTCCATCCTCAGAAGTATGAGAAGGTCCTTGAGCAGCCTGCCGCCCTCAAGAGGGTAAGGACACACTGAAGGAGCGGCTCATGCGATTTACTTCGAGGAGCTTGCAGTGGTTGTAAGTCTGCGGGACTGTTTAACCCCTGGTTTGTCGCTTTGTCCCTTCCTGTGTTCAGGACATGGTAGCTGCTGCCAGACGGGAACCTGACATGATAGGGACAGAGGAGCCACCCTCCAGTTGGGGACAGAACTAGAGTGAACCTGGCCCGGTAAACCACAGCTCACTTCCAACCAGAGTAGAAATAATAGAATAGAAGAAATACTCCCAGTCTCTATCTGAAAAGCCTTTGTTGTGTCTCAGGACTGTTGTACCCAGATGCTATATCACCTGCTGGACGACCCTCTAAAGTCTGTGATGCTGAGGTCGGGGAGACACCTGTTGTGAACAGTCAGTAACCACAGTTTTCAGCTTAAACAGTTTTATTTTACCAGACTGGTCCCATTTGAGGAAATAAATTTTAATGTATTTTAAAAGAGAGACAAAATAGCAGCTCAACCAAGGTTTCAGGCCAATTTACCAACATAAAACACAACAGTTACAGAAACATAACATGTACACATTGGAGCAGCAAGGATGGTTTGGGAGCGTGTGGTGCACACGATGAAGATGATGACCTCTTCCTACTGTAAATTTTGGTCACATGATTGCATGTTGCGTATGGTTTCCTAGAAAAAAAAAGGTGTCTCAAACAACCCTATTGGCTCAAAACTAAACCCACTACCCTCTAGTACAACTGAACTACATTTGTCCCCAGACTCAGATAGTTCTTACTTACTGAGCATGCTTCTTTAGGCAGGAAGGGATTTTGTAATAGCATTTACAAGTAAAAGGAGGTTCAGGGTCATGTGGATTCTCTGACTTAGAACAGGCTTAGGCCTTCACCAGCAGTTTGAAACTGCAACTTAGAACTGCTGTCTCCATGTGTTCTGATGATTCCAGTGTATCTGTGGTATTCTGAAGAATAAGCCCGCTCCTGTCACCCACCAGTTGCAGTACCTCCAAGCCAGCTCCGGACCAGATCCTCGTCCGTCAAGGAGGTGTGTTCCTGGCAGGTTTAACATCTACACATGCTCTGCTAACCTACCATATGACCACAGGTGCATTTCTGCTATCCTTTAACTTTGTTGAAGCAACAACCAGATGTCTCTGTCAATCTTTATGAACTTGAATTAGTTCACCAAAAGGCATATACTTTACATATGTAACAGACTCATGAAGTTGAGCAGAGTGAGGTGTTTTTTTGGTTGTGTTGGGTGGGGTGCATGTGTGGGTTGTTGGTGTGGTGGTGTGTGTGTGTGTCTCAGGGTCACGTAGGTTAGCGAGCGGGACATACTCACGAGCTGCAGGCACTCTGGGGTGACTTCACCTCCCCTGCGAGAAGAGGGACGAGGAGGAGGAGCCACAAGCCAACAACAATCACTCAGTGGTCAAACACGCTTTGCCCAAGAACTCAATTTCCCTTCCCGAGAATTCATTGGTCTCCCCACACCTCCTCCATGCACTCTGTTAAAGATGGAGCTAACAGCTTCCGGTGGTCCAACCTCCGCCCACTGCCTATTCCAGTCACTAGAGATTTAATGTTTGAAGTCCCCCTGATTGTTCGTCCCTTAGTTAACAGGTATTATCTGTCCATGGTCTCCTCCCCAGGAGGAGCCTGTCAGACAGTAGCAGAGGAGAGCGATCAGAGGGCAAACATCGGCGCCCAGCCTATACTTCCAAGACCTTAAACGCAGAGCCAGCATCCTGTTATCTGGCACATCCTTCCTCAGTCTCATCGCGGAGTATAACGATCTCAAAATGTCAGCAGTGAATACGCAATACATATGTCACCAATTCTACCTCTAGCACTCTACAAGTAAAGTACAAGCATTTTGACTTCTTGATAGATGTGTGCAAAATTTAAACTCTGAACAGATCAGCTGCAGTTGGAACCAATGACATTGCAATGCATCAACCAACTAATAATTTATTGTCACCCACAGGTAGGCGATGTTCTTCAGGATTGGTGGTGGCCTTTGGTGAGAAGCCTCTATTGTTACAGTAGTACATTATTTGTTTCACAGTTCAGTTGGACCATAGCATTATGAACATTCAAGTAACAATGCTGTTTGATTGGCCAGGCAGGAGAGCAGGAGAAAACTAATATTAACAGCACTGTGATTGTCCAAAATGGCCTCAACATCACTCAAGAATTGGACCTCAGTTTTCTACATCGGTATTTATGCAGGTATACAGAGGAAGAGCATCCTACATATACGTCTATATTTACATTTCCTTCAAAAAATGGGAATATTTTCCAAGTAAGTATGAGGTTGTCCCCTTCCCTCGGAGGAAGCTTTTGGAAAATCTGTTGTAACTGACTGACAAGTCACCTCTCGTGTTCAGGTTTGACTCTGGCCTCAGTCATCTTTGGCTTTGCCAGGAGTCTGGTGATGTTCAATGTGCTGGTGAAAGCCTGCTCCAGTCCTGCACAAACCGCATGTTCAACTCTTATCCTCCGGACGCCTGTACGCTTCTTTGACATCAACCCAATTGGTGGAGAAACCCCCCTGTGAAATATAATTTATTTGTGTTGTTCTTTTTCTTGTAGACTTGGAATTGAGTCCTGACTCAAAATGCTTTGAAACTGGTTGGGTGTCAGAGGGGTGAGAGGGGAACAGACGTCATTTCAACATCTAGTTTTAAGATTTACATTTGGTGTTGTCAAACTAACGTGAATTCAAAGTAAAAAAAAAAAGGTTAAAAGTTGTGGGTGGAATTTTTTTTTTTTTTTATTCCCTTACGTTTTTGTTAGGAATTTGAAAACTGGTCAAGTTGTAGAGAAAATACTTGATGCCAATACAAGGTGAAAACTTCTATATATAAAGGTTAAATAGACAGACATATGCCACATGGAAAGACAGAAATGTTCCTCTAAGAAGTTTGCAGCAAAGCTCTCCCCCTTCAGAGGAGAGGGCGGAACTAAATACTTCTTGCCTACCCGGTCGCTGTTTTCAATCCTTCCGTGTCAGTGCCAAAGCATTAAATCAAGGCTGAGACCTTGGGGTTGAATAGACTATTACAATTTAAACGTCTCTTAATGGGCTTAGGACACCCCATGGCAATTTTATGTCTCAGGTTGCCCAGATACCAGTAAACTAAGACCTGAGTTTATGGTGACCTCAGGCCTCACAGAGGGTACCTAAATGCCAAATTTCAATAGGGAATAGTCATCCAAAAATTGCATTCTTAGCAGGTGATAACTTTTTCAAATCCAATCAGTTTTCCACGTTGAGTAAAAGTCATCACATTCGAATTTTTTTGTTATGAAATGACGTGGGAAACAATGTTGATTTTTTACCAGTATTTGCCCAGTGGATTACTTCCTTCTGTTCTGTCACAGGAAGAATTCTCAACAGGTTCTCTAAGGACATCAGTCAGCTGGATTCCATGTTACCTAATACCTTTGTTGACTTCAGTCAGTAAGTGAGGTTATAGCCCTAGTTTATGCCCTAGAGGGGAACATCTATTTATTTTGGCAGGCGGATATAGATTTCCCAATCCAGTATCTAAATCTTTTCTCTCTTCATGTCTCCTGGGGCGTATCCAATCTTGCCACAGTCGATCCTGCAGAATATCGGCGTAGTGGTGCGTGGCAGCCTCAGTCATGCCTGGATCCTCATTCCTGTGGTTCCTCTACTCATCATATTCCCTGTTCCTGAGACGCTACTTTCTGCAGACGCACGGACCGTCAAACGCCTGGACGTCCACCAAGTGATGACAGGACGAACTGGGACAGTGAGGCGAGGCAAGGGACAAATGATTAATTGACATTTGCTCTATATAATGTGTATGATTTTCCTTTTGTGTCTGCAGGCGTGTGTGTGTTGATGAATTTCCTGTGTTCTGCAGCTCGGAGTCCCGTCTTCTCCCACCTGTCCTCGTCCCTCCAAGGGTGTGGACGATCCGAGCCTTCAGAAGCCGAGGAGAGATTCCAGAACACCTTTGACGCTCATCAGGATCTGCACCACAGAGTCCTAGTTCCTGTTCCTGGTGCACCTCTCGCTGGTGCGCTCTCCGACTGGAGGAATCTGCGCGGCCTTTGTCACTTCACCGCCTTCGGCTGCCTCTTCCTCAGAGATGGTAAGAGGTTGAATTATTATGGCTGTGTCCCAAATGACACCCTATTCCGTATGTGGTGCACTTTTGACCCAGTTGCCTTAAGATGTGTATATTATACCTTCTATTAAGTCCACCTTAAGGGACCCCTGACTTTCATTACAGAAGCTGTTAACACAATGGTAGAAATCAATGTTGCTTTCATCTGACATATACAAATTGAATTCGAGGTTGGATAATCTTTCTGCTCAAAGTCTTTGGCTCATTGCCGGTTCCCGAGCAACAAACTTGTATTACACTTGGGGCCAAACAGTTATCCAAGCTACACTACCGGTCAAAAGTTTTGAACAGCTACTCCTTCCAAGGGTTTTTCTTATTTTTAATATTTTCTACATTGTAGAATAATAGTGAAGACATTCCAAAACTATGAAATAACACATATGGAATCATGTAGTAACCAAAATAGTGGTTAAACAAATCAAAATATATTTTATATTTTGAGATTCTTCAAATAGCCACCCCTTTGCCTTGACAGCTTGCACATTCTTTCCATCGGCTTCATGAGGGATCACCAGGAAATGCATTTTCAATTAAACAGGTGTTCATTCTTAAAAGTTAATTTGTGTATTTCTTGGCCTTAATGCGTTTGAGCCAATCAGTTGTGTTGTGACAAGGTAGAGGGGTATACAGAAGTAACCCTATTTTGGTAAAAGACCAAAAGTCCGTATTACGGCAAGAACAGCTCAAAAAAGCAAAGCGAATAAATGACAGTTCATCATCCACATGAAAGTCAGTCAATATGGAAAATGTCAAGTGCAGTCGCAAAAAACATCAAGCGCTATGATGAAACTGGTTCTCATGAGATTGCCACAGGAAAGGAAGCCAAGAGTTACCTCTGCTGCAGAGGATAAGTTCATTAGAGTTACCAGCCTCATAAATTGCAGCCCAAATAAATGCTTCACAGTTCAAGTAAACAGACACATCTCAACATCAACTGTTTCAGAGGAGACTACGTGAACCAGGCCGTCATGGGTCGAATTGCTTATTGCAAAGAAACCCAATACTAAGGACCACCAATAATAAGAAGAGACTTGCTTGGGCAAGAAACACGAGCAATGGACATTAGACCGTGGAAATCTGTCGTTTGGTCTAGAGTCCAAATTTGACTTTTTTGTTCCAAACCGCCGTGTCTTTGTGAGATACGGTGCGGGTTAACTGATGATCTCTGCATGTGTATTCCCACCGTATAAAGCATGGCGGAGGTGGTGTGGGGTGGTTTGCTGGTGACACTGTCTGTGATTTCTTTAGAATTCAAGGACACACTTAACCAGCATGAGCTACCACAGCATTCTGCAGCGAATACGTCCATATCCCCATCCTGGTTTGCGCTTGAGTAGGACACGTCATGTCATTTGTTTTTCAACCGGACAATGGCCCATCACACCTCCAGGCTGTGTAAGGGCTAATAGACCAAGAAGGAGAGTGATGGAGTGCTGCATCATATGATCCGGCCTCCACAATCCCCGACCTCAACCAAATTGAGATGGTTTGGATAAGTCTGAGTGAKGGAAAAGCAGCCAACAAGTGCTCAGAATATGTGSGAACTCCTTCAAGACTGTTGGAAAGCATACCAAGTGACGCTGGTTGAGAGAATGCCAAGAGTGTGCAAAGCTGTCAAGGCAAAGGGTGGCTACTTTGAAGAATCTCAAATATAAAATATATTTTGATTTGTTTAACACTATTTTGGTTACTACATGATTCCATGTGTTATTTCATAGTTTTGATGTCTTCACTATTATTCTAAAGAAAAAACCCTTGAATGAGTAGGTGTCTTAAAACTTTTGACCGGTAGTGTATGTCAAGAAACATTAATTAATAAGAATGTTTCATGAAATAAAATAAAATAATCGAATCAAAATCACATTTTATTTGTCACATGCTTCATTGAAAACAGATGTAGACTAATAGTGAAATGCTTACTTACAGTTGCTTCCCAACAATGCAGAGATAAAGAAAATAGAGAAATAATAGAAAAGTAATAATAAATAACAATAACTTGGTCGATGTGCAGGGGTATGAGGTAGATATGTACATATACAGTGCGTCCGGAAAATATTCAGACATCTTCTCTTTTTGTTACGTTACAGCCTTATTCTAAAATGGATTAAATCATTGTTTACCCTCAATCTACATACAATATCCCATAATGATAAAGTGAAAAAAGGTTTCTATAAATTTTTGCAAATGTATAAAAAATTTAAAACATAAGAATACATAAGTATTCAGACCCTTTGCTATGAGACTTGAAATTGAGCTCCGGTGCATCCTGTTTCCATTGATCATCCTTGAGATGTTTCTTCAACTAGGTTGGAGTCCACATYTGGTAAATTCAATTGATTGGACATGATTTGGAAAGGCACACACCTGTCTATATAAGGTCCCACAGTTGACAGTGCATGTCAGAGCAAAAACCAAGCCACTGATGGAATCGTCTGTAGAGCTCCAAGACGACAGGATTGTGTCGAAGCACAGATCTGGGGAAGGGTACCAAAAACATTCTGCAGCATTGAAGGTCCTCAAGAACACAGTGGCCTCCATCATTCTTAAATGGAAGAAGTTTGGAACCACCAAGACTCTTCCTAGAGCTGGCTGCCTGGCCAAACTGAGCAATCGAGGGAGAAGGGCCTTGGCCAGGGAGGTGAC
>NC_036867.1:37101867-37103610 GCF_002910315.2 Salvelinus sp. IW2-2015 | reverse complement strand
TGAACCAAGAACCCTATGGTCACTCTGACAGAGCTGTAGAGTTCCTCTGTGGAGATGGGAGAACCTTCCAGATGGACAACCAGCACTCTACCAGTCAGGCCTTTACAAGTAGAAATAGCCAGACGAAGCCACTCCTCATTAACAAGCACATGACAGCCCCGCTTGGAGTTTGACTCTCAGACCATGAGAAACAAGATTCTCTGGTATGATAAAACCAAGATTGAACTGTTTAGCCTGAATGCCAAGTGTCACGGCTGGTGGAAATTAGGCACCGCTCATCACCTGGCCAATACCACTCCTACGGTGAAACATGATGGTAGCAGCATCATGCTGTGGAGATGTTTTTTCAGCGTAGGGACTGGAAGACTAGTCAGGATCGAGGGAAAGATAAACGGAGCAAAAGTACAGAGATCCTTTGATGAACACGTGCTCCAGAGCGCTCAGGACCTCAGACTGGGGCGAAGGTTCACAAGTCTCTGAAAGTCCTAGAGTGGCCCAGCCAAAGCCTTGGACTTGAACCCTATCGACATCTCTGGAGAGACCTGAAAATAGCTGTGCAGCAACGCTTCCCATCCAACCTGACAGAGCTTGAAGGGATCTGCAGAGAATGGGAGAAACTCCCCAAAATACAGGTGTGCCAAGCTTTCTAGACGTCACCTTACGGCCTGTAGCACTCGCATCTGTAGCCTTAAATGCTTTAAAAGGCTGGTCATGGCTCACATCAACACCATCATCCCTGGACCCAACTCATTTGCATACCGCTCCAACAGATCCACAGATGATGCAATCTCTATTGCACTCCGGACTGCCCTCRCCCACCTGGACAAGAGGAACACCTATGTGAGAATGCTGTTCATTGACTACAGCTCAGTGCTCAACACCATCATCCCCTCCAAGCTCATCAATAAGCTAAGGKRTTTGGGACTGAACATCTCCCTCTGTAAATGGATCCTGGACTTCCTGATGGGCCGCCCCCCAGGTGGTGAGGATAGGCAACAACACATCCAACACACTAACCCTCAACACAGGGGACCCTCAGGGGTGCGTGCTTAGTCCCCTCCTGTACTCCGTTCACCCATGACTGTGTGGCCGCGCACGACTCCAACACCATCATTAAGTTGACAACAAGATGGTGGTAAGCCTGATCACCGACGACGATGAGACAGCTTATTGTGAGGTTAGAAACCTGGCAGTGTGGTGCCAGACCAACAACCTCTCCCTCAACGTCAGCAAGACAAAATACATGATCATACACTACAGGAAAGGGCGGGCTGAGCGCACCCCCTTCGACAGGGCTGTAGTGGAGCGGAGAGCTTCAAGTTCCACYTCATTAAGGATCTATCATGGTCCACACACACCACCACAGGCGTGAAGTGGGCACGACAACGCCTGGTCTCCCTCAGGAGGCTAAAAAGATTTAGCATGGGTCCTCTGATGCTCAAAAAGTTATACAACTGTACCATTGAGAGCATTTCACTGACTGCATCACCGCTTGGTATGGCAGCTGCTTGGCATCRGACTGCAAGGCGCTACAGAGGGTAGTGCGTAAGGCCCAGTGCAGGGCTCCCTGTCACCCAGGACCTCTATGCCAGGCAGTGTCAGAGGAAGGGCCTAAAAATTGTCACCCATGTCTTAGACTGTTCTCTCTGCTATCGCATGGCAAGCGCTACCGATGTAACAAGTCTGGAACCAACAGGCCCCTGAACAGCTTCCACCCCCAAGCCATAAGAGTGCTAAGTAGTT
>NC_036867.1:37095495-37099122 GCF_002910315.2 Salvelinus sp. IW2-2015 | reverse complement strand
GTTTTAACCTCTGTTAAAAGTTCTTTACTCACATTCTGCTACGTAGAGCGTGATCACCACAGTCATCCGGAACAGTGGGTGCTCTCATGCATGATTCAGTGTTGCTTGCCTTGAAGCGAGCATAAAGGCATTTAGATCGTCTGGTAGGCTTGCGTCACTGGGTAGCTCGCAGCTGGGTTTCCCTTTGTAGTCAGTGATCATTTGCAAGCCCTGCCACATCCGACCAGTGCCAGAGGATTCGATCTTAGTGCTGTATTGACGGCTCCGGTAGAGGTTGTTATGGGATTTCTTATAAGCGTACGGATTAGTCGTCCGGCTCCTTGAAAGCGACAGCTCTAGCCTTTAGCTCAGTGCGGATGTTACCTGTAATCCATGGCTTCTGGTTGTTGACATGCTGTTGTAGCCCAATAATAGATTAAATGTTCTTATCTGTTTAATCAGGGCTGGAGGCGGGAGCTGTGGGTTTGGTGTTGTCCTACGCTGTCACCCTTCTTGGGAACTTCCAATGGACCATTCGTCAGAGTGCGGGAGATGGAGAACATGGTAAGAGTCACATCAAAGTCCTAACTCTGGTATTGTCCATCCCCCAGCTCCCCAGCCCACGACATTTTACAATATGTGAAGGATTTTACCTGGGAATAAATTCCACCAGGGAAAATAATCAAACCCATAGATCAAATCACCATTTTATTGGTCACATACACAGCAGATGTCAATGCGAGTATGTAGCGAAATGCTTGTGCTTCTTCGGTTCCGACCATGCAGTAATATCTAACAAGTAATCTAACAATTTCACAACAACAAAGGAATGAATAAGAATATGTACATATAAGTATGTGGATGAGCGATGGCCGAACGGCATAGGCAAGATGCAGTAGATGGTATAGAGTACAGTATATACATATGAGATGGAGTAATGTAGGGTATGTAAACATAATATAAAGGTGCATTGTTTAAAGTGACTAGTGATACCATTTATTACATCCAATTTTTCTATTATTAAAGTGGCTAGAGATTTGACTCAGTATGTTCGCACGCAGCCACACATTTTAGTCGATGGCTGTTTACAACAGTCTGATGGCTTGAGATAGAAGCTGTTTTTCAGTCTCTCGGTCCCAGCTTTGATGCACCTGTACTGACCTCGCCTTGCTGGATTGATAACCGGTGGTGAACAGCAGTGGCTCGGCGTGGTTGTCTGTCCTTGATGATCTTTTTGGCCTTCTCTGTGACATCGCGGTGGTGTAGGTGTCCTGGAGCGGCAGGTAGTTTGCCCCCGCGTTGATGCTGTTGTGCAAACCGCACCACCCTCTGGAGAGCTTTGCAGTGAGCGGCCTGCAGTTGCCATACCAGGCCTGTGATACAGCCCGACAGGATGCTCTCGATTGTGCATCTGTAAAAGTTTGAGTGTTTTTGGTGACAAGCCAAATTTATTCAGCCTCCTGAGGTGAAGAAACACTGTGGACCATTTCAGCTTTGTCTCTTGATGATGTGTACTGCTGAGGAACTTAAACTTTCCACACCCGTCCCACTACTGTCCCGTCGATGTGGATAGGGGGGTGCTCCCGTCTTGCGTTTCCCTGAAGTCCAAAAAATCTCCTTTTGTTTTGTTGACGTCTGATGAGAGGTTCATTTCCTGACACCACACTCCGAGCGGCCCTCACTCTCCTCCCTGTGGCCGGCTCGTCGTTGTTGGTAATCAAGCCTACCACTGTAGTGTCGTCTGCAAACTTGATTGAGTTGGAGGCGGGCATGGCACGCAGTCGTGGGTGAACAGGGAGTACAGTAGAGGGCTGAGAACGCAACCCTGTGGGGCCCCCAGTGTTGAGGATCAGCGGGGTGGAGATGTTGTTTTCACCCTCACCACCTGGGGGCGGTCGTCAGGAGACGTCCAGAGCCCAGTTGCACAGGGCGGGGTCGAGACCAGGTCCTCGAGTTCACCATGCACCGAGTTTGCGAGGTCCGGTACCCTCTCGGTCGTGTAAATGCTGCAGCTGTAGTCTGCCACATGAACAGCACTTCCGTTACATAGGCATTCCCTCTTGTCCAGATGCGCGCTTAGGCAGTGCTGATTGCGGATCCTGCCCCGCCTTCGCTCTCGCTGGAACACTTATCTGGGCTCCCCGTCGCTACCAGCACCACATCTGGACGTGGAGTCGTGGGGGCGGCCCTGTCGCGGCTAGCTCACCAAGACGGATCCGCAGCATTTGTGGCGATCCTTATTTTAAGGGGGGCCCAATTGGACATTGCCACAATTATATGGAGTGCGTACTCTGCACTCGCGATCCTGTCTCTCAGGCCCCCTGGTCTGAGCCAACTCTCTATATCTGCCGGAGGTGAGTGCTACGGCGCGCGGATCAGCTCGTTTAGCCTCAGTTTACCTCTCTACCTCCTCGTACCTCCCTCCTCTGTTTAGTCGTTTAGCTCAGTTACCTTAGCTTTCTTGGGAACAGGAACAATGGTGGCTCTCTTGAACAGCAGACTGGGATAYGGATTGATTGAATATGTCCGTAAACACACCAGCCAGCTGGTCTGCGCATGCTCTGAGGACACGGCTAGGGATGCCGTCTGGGCCGGCAGCCTTGCGAGGGTTAACACGTTTAAATGTTTTACTCACGATGGCTGCGGTGAAGGAGAGACCGCAGGTTTTGGTAGTGGGCCGTGTCGGTGGCACTGTATTGTCCTCAAAGCGAGCGAAGAAGTTGTTTCGTTTGTCTGGGAGCAAGASATCGGGGTCCGCGACYGAGCTGGTTTTCTTTTTGTAGTCCGTGATTGACTGTAGACCCTGCCACATACCTCTCGTGTCTGAGCCGTTGAATTGTGACTCTACTTTGTCTCWATACTGACGCTTAGCTTGTTTGATTGCCTTGRGGAGGGAATAGCTACACTGTTTGTATTCGGTCATGTTTCCGGTCGCCTTGCCGTGATCAAAAGCAGTGGTTCACTCTTTCAGTTTTGCGCGAATGCTGCCATCAATCCACGGTTTCTGGTTGGGGAAGGTTTTAATATTCGCCGTGGGTACAACATCATCGATGCACTTGCTAATAAACTTGCTCACCGAATCAGCGTATACATCAATGTTGTTGTTCAATGCTATCCGGAACATATCCCAGTCCACGTGATCGAAGCAATCTTGAAGCATGGAATCAGATTGGTTGGACCAGCGTTGAACAGACCTGGGCACGGGCGTTTCCTGTTTTAGTTTCTGTCTATAGGCTGGGAGCAACAAAATGGAGTCGTGGTCAGATTTGCCGAAAGGAGGGCGAGTGAGGGCTTTGTATGAGTCGCGGAAGTTAGAGTAACAATGATCCAGAATTCTGCCGACCCAGGTCGCGCATTCGATATGCTGATAACAATTAGGGAGCCTTGTTTTCAGATTAGCCTTGTTAAAATCCCCAGCTACAATAAATGCAGCCTCAGGATATGTGTTTTCCAGTTTACATAGAGTCCAATGAAATTCTTTCAGGGCCGTCGAGGTGTCTGCTTGGGGGGGATATACACGACTGTGATTATAATCGAAGAGAATTCTCTTGATAGATAATGCGGTCGGCATTTGATTGTAAGGAATTCTAAGTCAGGTGAACGAAAGGACTTGAGTTCCTGTATGTTGTTATGATCACACCACGACTC
>NC_036867.1:37046026-37092235 GCF_002910315.2 Salvelinus sp. IW2-2015 | reverse complement strand
ATCTTTAATAGTACTTCCATTGACAATCATAAGAGTGTTACAACAATGGAAGTAGCATTGCATTTTCATACTTTGTGCCTCAATCTTTTACTATTTGAACTGCTGCTACTCCTATTGATTTATTCTACTGCACAGTATCCTGACATCATGCTGCACTGTTTATGCAATCACTTTACTGGGCAATGGAACTAATTGGCGTGTGTATTCATATACGTGCAATAGAAAATTACACTTCACCATTGTARGCACATGAAAAGACATGCTGTCATTATGCTATAAGGGATTCAGGGATTCTCATGAGGATTAACTTGACCAAAGTGAGTAACCCATGTATGTCTCATGTATGTCCCATGTTGTTTGCATGAGTGAAAGCTGTGTGATGGACAATCTAGATCATTTAAAAGCAGGAATACCTACCCGTCAWTGTGAAAATGCATTGAACTTTAAACTTATCTTGAACTTTGACTTATTCCCWAATGGGGCAGTTTAGAGAGACCTTGACCTTACATTTTTTTTTTTAAATGTATAATTTTGATTCCATTGGTTTTGCTTTTTAAAAATGTTTTGTAGTGGATGTAAAATTAAATTGTTTRCCCAAAGGTATTGTTATTGTACCTATAGCAACATAGTACCTCTTTTTCAAGTTTCAGATATGGATGTTCTTTCCACAGTGAAGTTTGTATTAAAATGAAGGTTACATTTCAAACAAACTTATTTAAAAGTCTTGTCTCATGTCACGTCTTCAAAGCAAACATGTAGTTGCTTTTCTTTTGGAGTTTGTTAATACTAATCAGTATTGACTAAAGAAAATGGACCAAAGTGATAACGCCTCAATTTCACACCATCTTTTCCTTTTCACAAGCTGGTTTTGTAAGCCTCATCCCACAATTATTTCCCTTTACCCTCTTCAAACACACAGTTAAACAGTGTTACACTATRCACCTTTAGATAAACCAAATATACACAGGTTTGACAAGTATATCAAGTATTTWAATGCATCATCCGTGACATTTTGCATTGAATAGTTTGTGAAATTCCTAATCATGATTATCTAAGGAGAACCTTGCGCAATGTGAGTAGGAGGATGCGTTATATAAAAGGCCAAGTAGGCTGCGTTTAGACAGGCAGCCTAATTCTGATATTTTTCTCCACTAATTCGTCTTTTGAACAATRGCATCAGATTTTTTTCAGACCTGAAAAAAATATCCAAATTGGGCTGCCTGTCTAAACACAGCAGTAGAGTTTTCCTTATCCAATCTTGTTCTGAGGACAAATGTGAATGGTTGGATGAAAGCTCAATGGTCAGTGGGCAGAGCTTGCAAGAGGTGAGAGTCAAATAAAGAACAGCCTTTTAGGGTTGGAGGGGGATGGGGGGTGTTAAACACGGGTTGTGACAGGCCAGTTTGAATCCGGCATGTGCCTTTGTTTTTATACCTTCCCCAACATCCTTCTACATGACTAACGGGCTGAACAGTTTAATATGTAAAACAATGAAACCAAATAGTGGTGGTCGGTTCACCCTAAGATGGGGAGGGATAGGGACCAGAAGGTTACAGGTTTCTAATTTGTTGATGCACAGAGGGTGGTAGACTCTGTGGTTTTCTTTCTAACCTTATCCACACCTATTCCTGAACTTAACCAATCACCTTGTTTCCTGCCCTCGACAGATATTTTTTTAACCTTTATTTTAAACTAGGAATCTGTTACGAACAAATTCTTATTTTCAATGACGGCCTAGGAACAGTGGGTTAACTGCCTTGTTCAGGGGCAGAACGACAGATTTTTACGTTGTCAGCTCAGGGATTCGAGTGTGCACCTTTCGGTTACTAGTCCAACGCTCTAACCCTAGGCTTACCTGCCTAGTCCTGTGACTTTCCTCACATAAACATATCACCATGCCAACGTGGGAATTAGATGATTTTACAATTGTATAACCATGTTCGATTAGGGGCTTTATTCAATCCGTATGCCGAAGTTCCATGCTAGAGCGCGATTGAATTTGAAAGGCATAGTTCCGGTTTGCCCTATTCAGGTAAACGCGCCAAGTCAGCTTAATCAGAAATGACCTTTACATTTCAATCATGCTATATGGGGATCTGCTGCACTACAGATTGAATCTAGCCTTTAAATCACTCTCAGAAATAGAAGTGATATTCATTCATGTTAAACTCATCTTTGACAAGACCTGACGATGAGGATCAATGCTGAATATAAAAGGCACATACAGTCAATTACGCTAGAAAAGCGCCCGTATACGCCATTTCAAGTCCCAGTGCAGCCCAACGTGATTTTTCCTAGGGTAGGTTGCCAGTTCGAATCCGGCACACGACTTGTTTTTCAACCTTACCCAACATTCCTCACTATCACATTTCTAATCTACGATGACTAACCATTTCTTAACCCAGTGCAGTCAAACATTGATTTTCCTGTGTTTCATATACCTTTCCACACTGTTGGAGAAATACTATGAAATTATGAAAATGATGATGCCCTGTAGTGTAAGAGCTGTTTGAAAAGACTGCCTGAAATTCAGCCTATTTTGGGATAGAGTTTTTGCCTTCCATGGTGACATCACCATGCAGTTAATGAGTTAGACCAATAAGAAAGAGCGTTCCAAACCTCTCTGCCAATAAGCCAATTGTCAGTTTTCCCCTCCCACTCAGGACACTCCCACACAGTATTTGCAACATTTTTGCCTGAGAAATTGCCCTTTGACTAAATATTTTGTGGGATTCATATTCAAACTACCTGAGTTGAGTTTCAGAAGACATTCGCAAACTCTATTTGGTACATTGATGCAGTGACCACAGCAGATACAGTAAAATGCATTTGGAGCTGCTGGTGCAAATAAGTTGTAAAAGTTACATTTGACTGATAGATGATTTGGTATGGCTAAATAACTTTCATTTTTACTTTGAATACACATTACTACATTTAAGATATGAATTATACAAAAACAGATTAATCATAATCTAAAACTGCTGCAAAAAAAATGAAAAACGTACCAGCTCAACTACATGACGTAGTTTATACTTTCAATCAGATAATAGGCCACACAAATGAATCTAAGGAAAGAGTTCTCAAATTTTGGCCCTTGTAAATTGTATACACAAGTCGTCTGGCAAAAAAGACTTATCAGTCAAGTCACAATTATACAATCAATTTTAACATGGGTCTCGATGGTTATTTCTTTKAATTGATTGATTGGTTATTGAATGTTCGTTTAAATGATAAATAAAAACTAAATAAGGGACAGTTAACGTTTAATGTTATCCCACCACGTACTTTCCCAACTTTTTTAGCTTGGGGAAAAAATCCCTACAACTGCGTAAGTGGATTTAACTCAACTCATCCTGTGGCACGCTGGACCAAACAGTTCCACCTCMTTGCAGATTCCTGTCCAAATGGAGTTTCCAACATMGAGTTTTTGCTGGGTGATAAGGAAGATTGTTGATCTCTGTAGACTGGAGAATGCCATGGGACTGCAGTGCCAGCCGACTCCGAGGAGCAGTACTTCAGGCTTTAAAACAATAGTCAAAGCCTCCTCCAGGTTGTTACAGGGCCGTCTCAAAGATGCAAGTTGCCGTCTGCTTCGACCCCCTCCGTTGGTCGTACCGGGACGACTCCGGCTATTGTATGCCTGAATCAAGATGAGACAACCGGTGTTAGTGTATGCCAACCCGAAACGCCAGAGGTATGTGGTGGACGCACAAGAACACAACTCCCACACATCTGTGTGGTAGCATTTCCCMTTGAACATTTCTAAGCTATTTCACTGGCATAGAAAAGAGTGGGAGAGTGAAGTAGACATGCTCTGTTGAGTCAGTGTGCTACGTACCTGTTTAGCTGACTGCAGGAGGGCAACGGCCTCCTGCCTGCCTGTCTGCTGGACCATCTTGAAGAAGATACCATCGTGGTTCRGAAGTAGGGTGTAGGGCTCATCGTATGCGTGGATCTGACCCGCGACTAGAACCTGGGAACAGAGTCAAGTTATATAGTAAGTAATCTATGGTCCATCTTTGGGGATCCAAAAAGGACCTAACAAGCCCTTGGACATTAAATGAAAACAAGTGTATTTAAGGAAAAAACAAAATTGTAATACTGAAGAGTAGACCGATACCCAGTTGGACGTGTTGGGTGATCATTGTGACTGGAGAGCTCTCACCAGAATGCGATTGCTGTCTATGTTGGRGATGGTGAGCACGGTGCATTCCCTGAATTTGTCTCGTATTGTCTTCTGGATCAGCTCGTCTGTTCTACAGAGCCAAGACGAACAGACAGGTGAGGACACACAAAGCTGGGAGGAAGAAACACTCACACTTTTGTCTACTACTAGATGCCTCCCAGTCTTATGTTGCATTCATAACCAAGTGGYAAGTTGGTAATTACCAGCTGGATGCATTCACATGCTTTCTTATTGAGAAAAGACAAGTGGCTTATTGACAACAAGCTGCATCAAACTAAAATTACAGCTATCATGCCTGTAAACAAATTTGTGTTCGAAAACCATATTACTAAATAGCTTTTTATTTAAAAAAAAATWATGTTTTTACTGTTTCATTTAACTTCCAAAAATGCTGTTATTGAGAATTTCCTTAGTCAGAGGTCAGCATGTGAGAAAAGTCAGAGCTCAGGGATGATAGACGAGTTTCCCCACTAGTAATTACCAGTTGGCGGGGCCTTCAAGTGGATTTTTCCCAGTCATAAGTGATAAATACCACCTTCCCGCTTGGTTATGAATGCAGCATTAAAGCATATCAGCTGCCTCTGCTGCTCAGCTCTAAAGGACAGACGGGAGGTCTGTCCTTTACGTGTGTGTGTGTGAGAGAGAGTGTGTGTGTGTGTGTGAGAGAGAGGAAGCTCTTTACCTGGGGTCCACGTTGGCCGTGGCCTCGTCGATGATGAGGATGCGGTTCTTCCTCAGGACAGCTCGGGCCAGACAGACCAGCTGCCTCTGACCCACACTGAAGTTGGAGCCCGACTCGGCCAGAACCGTCTCCATCTTATTGGGCAGCTCCTCCACCGCAGACTTCAGCTGGACCTGGAGAGGAAACAGTTACTGGAATAAGACCCCGATGCCACCAAAAACACACATTAACCTGTATGTAAATGTGTGTGTGAGTATATCTCGTTACTGTATCAATAGGAGTCTGAGGCGCAGTACCTCTTGGAGAGCGTTCCACAGGTCCTCGTCTGGGTGCTGGTTGAAAGGTTCCAGGTTCTTCCTCATGGTACCGGTGAAAAGCACTGGGTCCTGCAGAACAGAGGGACCACAAACAGAAACATGTATTAAGCTCCAACAGACCCATATCTGAACAAGAAGCCTTTCCTTTGCTACATTCAGAAGGACTACGGGACAGAGCAGCCACAGAAGACCCACCAACAGTAGCTACCTGAGGTATGATGGACATCTTCTGGCGCAGGTCATGAAGGCTGATCTCAGAGGTCAGAACTCCATCGATGTAGATCCTGCCCTCTGGCTCTGCCAGGCGGAYGAGCGCCGATACCAGGGAGCTTTTCCCTGCACCCGTCCTGCCCACGATGCCAACCTTCTCTTTGGGCCTGAACATGGCCTTCATGTCCTTTAGGACCACAGGTCCGTCTGAGCTGTAGGAGAAGCTGACCCGGTCAAAGGTGAGGAGGCCTTGGCTTGGCCACTCAGGTGGAGGACGCTTCTAGGTTTCCCAGGGTGCTTCACTCTCCAGCTCTGTGTACTTCTCCACTGACGTAATGTGAGGACAGTGAATTAACCACGTCAGTCCAACAGCCCTGGCTTTTGTACTAGCATGGCGTCTCTAAGCAGCCCAGTACATCATTGGGGGCGAGCTCCCTGCCATCCATGAAGGAAGGCCCAGAAAATCATTAAAGACTCCAGCCACCCAAGCCATAYACTGTTCTATCTTGCTTCTGCACAGTAAGCAGTACCGGTGCATCAAGTCTGACAGCAACAGGCTCCTGAACAGCTTCTATCCCCAAGCCATAATACTTCTAAATGGCTAACAAAATGGCTACACGGACTATTTGAGTTATCCTTGTATTTAATTTTGTCTCTATGCTCACTCACAGGACTCTACACACTCACTTAATTTGCACACACACAAATACATACAATCGTCATATTAGCTGCTGCTACCCTGTTTATCATACATCCTGATGCTTAGTCACCTTACCCCTATACATATCACCTCTTTCACTCCAGTATCCCTGCACATTGTAAATATGGTACTGGAACCAACTGACCCTGTATATAGTATGCATACTTAATTTCTAGTGTTCTTATTTCTCATGTGTTTTTGTTCTCTTGTTTTTAGTACTACATTGATATTGATTACTTCGTTGTTGGGTTTAGAGCTAGCAAGAAAGGCATTCCGCTGTACTTGTGCAGTACGTTAAAACGTGAAACTAAAAGCACTATAGAGAGCGGCATTAAGAAGCTTCAGAGAACCCTCAGGCTGGATTCTTGAAAGAGCTGTTATGGACGAACATTCCATCCTGGCATGAATACCAGCATGAACAAGATGAAAGGCCAAATAGACCAGGAGGCAGTTTCAGAGTCACCACTAATAGTTCTGAGGTCTGGGTTACACATCTCAATCAACATATTTACAGACTAAGTTCTCTGGTAGGTTTGTAAAGCATCTTGTGAAGATGCAGGGCCAAAATGTGTCGTGGCTCACCTGAATGAAGTCCACAAAGGTCCAAGGTAAGTACGCATCCAGTTAGCCGATGTCCTTAGAGAAGCGGTTGATGACTCTTCCTGGGACACAAGAGGAGTGAAGACCAGGAATTTAAAGACTTTTCTTTCTTTGTTTACAGATATATTATGTCTGACTTCAAGTAAACACAAATGCAGTATCCCTCAACACAAAACTGTGGCAACAGAAAATTGCTTTCCCTATATGTTCCAGTTTGTGCATGGCTTATGGCTCACCAATTGGGTTAATGTCAAAGAAGCGTACAGGCGTCCGGAGGATAGAGTTGAACATGCGGTTGTGCAGAGACTGAGCAGCTTTCACCAGCACATTGACATAATCAGACTCCTGGCAAAGCCAAAGATGAGAGTTGCTCCAGTCAAACCTGAAAACACAGATTTCCCATTTTAGGATGTTACATTTTGAAGCACACATTTTGTAACACAGACACACAAAGGTTATGGAGGAAGAAAGAGCCTGCATGACACTATTCTAGGAGTAGCAAAACAATTTCCAGAGTAGGGTTTCCACTGTGTCTCACCTGCGTAAATGCCGAGGTAGAAATCCATGTTCAACCCTTCAGTGACGTTGACACCATTTTGGACGGTCACAGTGCCATTAACGTTGAGCTTCTCCTGCCCTGTCAATCACAGAGGAGACAGAGCTAAAGCAGAGAGCCAGTCCCAACACAGCATGTTAAAAGGGTAACAGACAGTTGCATGACTGGAAATGAACAGTGAAATGATGTCTTACCAATAGGCCAACCACCAGTCCTGCCAGAATATATGCATCTGCACACAAAAACATAAGTATGTTAGTAGACCTTTATCATTTAATGAAGTCGTCATCAGATTGAGTTTCTTCAGCACTACTAGTGCTGTTTTTGACCATGTAGTTGTACTGGGGTTATGATGTCATTACCTGAGCTAGGAACTGGAGTAATACAACTCCTATCAACACCAGGATGTTGGCGCCTGCCTTCAGGTACTTGACATAGAGGCTGACGCCGATGGTCCCCTCCGAGCGGCTCTCCTCGACTACTGTCTGGACAGGCTTGCCTGCATTACACACAAACATCATAGGATTTATTGGGGGTTATTCATTAAAGCCACTGCAAATAAAATGATGCATGATATCTGTGCAATGTGATGTTAAGTGAGTCATTCTGTGCACTCTGTGTAGGAGAAACTCTGTAGAGGTTCAAGCACGAGGGACGTTGAGAATTTACACAACCCCTGTGTTGGGGAATCTGAGCATGTCAACAAGATACAAATTAACTTCTTTTTAATGGAATTATGACTTTGCTGTGGCAAAAAAAGTATATATTACGTGTGACTAAAGAATTTCAGTTCATTATTATAGCTACTGCCTTGGGCCAAATCAATGTAATGGTGTAAAGGCCGGATCTCTATGGCAAGACATCAWTCACCCAAGTGTCGTCAAAATCGGGTCAGTGCTGTCTGAGATATTGCGTGTGACAGACTTTGCTGTGTCTGGCAAACTTCTACTAAAAGTTTGTACGCACTGCCTTCTTGTGGACAAAAAGAGCAAACACAGGTAACTTTCTTCACTCACTGCTTTGCTACAAAATATCATCAGGGAGGGACACAGAGTGAAAATGGTCCTAGCGACTGTATCTAAGAGCTGAACAGGAAGTGGGGGGGACCCACAGGAAGCTGTTCAGTTCCATCTTTAACGGAGCGTTTGGAGGAGGTGTGAGAGACCACTGAATTCTGCGAGAGGGTGCAGCGAGCGGCTTTCAGTCTCCGCCCCTGGGGCTTGTGTCCTCCTCCTCTTGCCTCTTCAGCAGGGAGGTGAAGTCGACCCCAGAGCGCTGGAGTTCGCTGTACGTCCCCTATGTCACCATGTGACCCTGAAACTGACACACGAAAGTCACACCTCAAAAAGCGTCCGGAGTTTGCATGTAATGTATACAGTTGAAGTCGGAAGTTTACATACACCTTAGCCAAATACATTTAAACTCAGTTTTTCACAATTCCTGACATTTAATCCTAGTAAAAATTCCCTGTCTTAGGTCAGTTAGGATCACCACTTTATTTTAAGAATATGAAATGTCAGAATAATAGTAGAGAGTGATTTATTTCAGCTTTTATTTATTTCATCACTTTGCCAGTGGGTCAGAAGTTGACATACACTCAATTAGTATTTGGTAGCATTGCCTTTAAATTGTTTATCTTGGGTCAAATGTTTCGGGTAGCCTTCTACAAGCTTCCCACAATAAGTTGMGTGAATTTTGTCCCATTCTTCCTGACAGAGCTAGTGTAACTGAGTCAGMTTTGTAGGCCTCCTTGCTCGCACACGCTTTTTCAGTTCTGCCCACACATTTTCTATAGGATTAAGGTCAGGGCTTTGTGGTGGCCACTCCAATACCTTGGCTTTGTTGTCCTTAAGCCATTTTGCCACAACTTTGGAAGTATGCTTGGGGTCATTGTCCAATTGGAAGACCCACCTACGACCAAGCTTTAACTTCCTGACTGATTTTTTTGATGTTGCTTCAATATATCCACATAATTTTCCTCCCTCATGATGCCATCTATTTTGTTGGAAAAATTACTTGTGTCCTGCACAAAGTAGATGTCCTAACCAATTTGCCAAAACTATAGTTTGTTAACAAGACGTTTGTGGAGTGGTTGAAAATCGAGTTTTAATGACTCCAACATAAGTGTATGTAAACCTCCGACTTCAACTGTAAGTCTGTCTCTGTGCATTTATACAGGTGTTCCCATGTGTGTTTACATCAACTTTGTTTACACTAAAACCTCAGTGTAATACATGGTAACACATACCTCCCCCTGCTTGCAGTGTGGGTCCTGCATTAACTTAAGCGCATAGGGTAGTGCATGTGTGCTCCTATGTAGTCTTAAAGTGTGTGTGTGGTATTTGGGTTCTCTGTCACCTCCCTGGCCAAGGCCCTTCTCCCCAGATCTGTGCCTTGACACAATCTTGTCTCGGCGCTCTACGGACAATTCCTTCGACCTCATGCCTTGGTTTTTGCTCTGACATGCACAGTGCATCTGTGGGACCTTATATAGACAGGTGGGTGCCTTTCCAAATCATGTCCAATCAATTGAATTGACCACAGGTGGARTACAATCAAGTTGTAGAAACATCTCAAGGATGATCAATGGAAAGAGGATGCACCTGAGCTCAATTTCGAGTCTCATAGCAAAGGGTCTGAATACTTATGTAAATAAGGTATTTCTGTTTTTTATTTGTTATACATTTTAAAAAAAATCTAAAAACCTGTTTTCGATTTGTCATTATGGGTTATTATGTGTAGATTTCTGAGAAACAAATGATTTAATACATTTTAGAATAAGTCTGTTATTTAACAAAATGTGGATAAAGTCAAGAGGTCTGAATACTTTCCGAAGGCACTGCATAGGCATAAGGCTGAGACAATAAGACACAGTGGCAAAATAAATTCAACCACACCCTTGTTTCATCACAAAACCGGAGAGCAACATCTGTACGGTGAAGTCCATAAGGCATATTGCATGTAACAAACATTTACATGACCTACACAGCATGGTCAAGCAAGTTAATGTTGCTGAAGTTTTTGGACTACTAAACAACTATTGATTTAGAACCACAGAGAGTTACCGCTAGTTGAAAAGAAAACAGGAGCTGCCTCCCCTATTCCAGCACCATTTCAACTTCAACATTTCAGCATCATCAAATCACCTATGCTTAGTCTAATACAGTGACAACTAAAAGATACCAAAAACTATTTTGTCCAATCAATGCAAGCTAAATATGATGTTGCTGTCCATAGTACTGGTTTGTGTGTGCGTGCATGCGTGCGTGCGTGCGTGCGTGCGAGTACAAAAAAACATGTTGACTCATCCTACTTGTAGAGAAACGGCAATGCCATCCTCCTCTCTTTCATTTGGCCGAAACAGTCTATGATTATGTCATACAGTAGGCCTACAAGCTTTTAGTTTTAGTTTTCCTAGGCTACCTGGCTAAAATGCTTGCAGAGTATGGTAAACCAGCCATGTCGTGGACACCGATGTCTCGCTTCCGGACAGGCTGAACACCTTCTTCCGTTGCTTTGAGGATAATACAGTGCCACCAACACTGCCCGCTATCAAGGACTGTGGACTCTCCTTCTCTGTGAATGGCGTGAGTAAGACATTTATTAACCTCTACAAAATCGGTGGATCCCCCACAGGACGGTTGAGCTAACGTAGGCTAATGCGATTAGCATGAGGTTGTAAGTAACAAGAACATTTCCCAGGACATAGACATATCTGATATGGGCAGAAAGCTTCAATTTTTGTTAAACTAACTGCACTGTCCAATTTACAGTAGCTATTACAGTGAAAGAATACCATGCTATTGTTTGAGGAGAGTGCACAGTTATGAACTTGAAAAGTTATTAATAAACCTATTAGGCACATTTGGGCAGTCTTGATACAACATTTCGTACAGAAACACAATGGTTCATTGGATCAGTCTGAAACTTTGCACATACACTGCTGCCATCTAGTGGCCAAAATCTAAATTGCGCTTGGGCTGGAATAATACATTATAGCATTTCTCTTGCATTTCAAAAATATATATTTGTATTAACTTTTACCAGATCTAATGTGTTATATTCTCCTATATTAATTTCACATTTCCACAAACTTCAAAGTGTTTCCTTTCAAGTGGTATCAAGAAAATGCATATCCTTGCTTCAGGTCCTGAGCTACAGGCAGTTAGATTTGGGTATGTCATTTTAGGCTAGTCAAGGATCATATCACCTGCAACCCTAGACCCACTTCATTTTGCTTACTGTCCCAATAGATCCACAGACGATGCATTCGCCACCAAATCACACTGCCCTGCCCCATCTGGACAAGAGGAATACCTATGTAAGAATGCTGTTCATTGACTATAGCTCATTAACCCACAAATGCTGATGCTCCAGATACTCAACTAGCCTAAATAAGGCCAGTTTTATTGCTTCTTTAATCAGAACAACAGTTTTTAGCTGTGCTGACATACTTGCAAAAGGGTTTCATAATGATCAACTAGCCTTTTAAAATGATCAACTTGGATTAGCTTATTCAACGGGCCATTGGAACACAGGAGTGATGGTTGCTGATAATGGGCCTCTGTACACCTATGTAGATATTCCATAAACAATCAGCCATTTCCAGCTACAATAGTCAATTACAACATTAACAATGTCTACACTGTATTTCTGATCAATTTTATGTTATTTTAATGGACAAAACAATTGTTTTTCTTTCATAAACAAGGAAATTTCTAAGTGACCCCAAACTTTTGAATGGTAGTGTATATGTATATATATTTTTAATCCATTCCTTACTTAGATGTATGTGTATTTTGGGTATATGTTGTGAAACTTAGATATTACTTGTTAGATATTACTGCACTGTCGGAGCTAGAAGCACAAGAATTTCACTACACCCGCAACAACATCGGCTAAACACGTGTATGTGACCAATACATTTGATTTAGATTTTTTATTATACCTCAGTGGGAAAACGAGCTCGGGCCTGCTGTGCATGTGCGGCAACTGGGCGCACACAGGGTTGCCATGTCTGCTGTTTTTGAACACATTGGGCTACTTTKAAAAAATATGTCGCGGGTGAAAATGTATTGGCATTGGGCTGCTTCTAAATTGCACGCGGCCGCCACGGCAATTTCATAAAAATATATATTTCACCGTGACCTGCTGCTGCTGACTATCAGGCAGTGAGGCAGCCTGTTTCTGAGTGAGTGGGAGTGGTGGGGAAGGACGGAGGAGTGTCAGCACGTGCAGGTAGGCTGCTTAGATTGTCATTATGGAGACACCTATTTCCAACCCTTTTTCCATGAAACATATTAACACGCTAGAGCTGATGCGCATCAAGAAATAACGGTGACAAAGCACGATAAATTCCCTCAGAGGTGGTATAAACTGCATTCTAATGTCAACTTTACATATGGTAAACCAGATGAGCCAAGTGTCGCAGTGGTCTAAGGGCACTGCATCTCAGTGCAAGAGGCTTCACTACGGTCCCTGGTTCGAATCCAGGCTGTATCACATCCGGCCGGGATTGGGAGTCCAATAGGGCGGTGCACAATTAGCCCAGCGTCGTCAAGGTTTGGCCGGGCCATCATTGTAAATAAGAATTTGTTCTTAACTGACTTGTAAAAAATTAAAAATGATCAAGGGTTTTACACATGCTCAGTTCTTGGATCTCAAGCGCTGCGCCAGTGGCAATTTGAAATGGAAGTAAATGAACTCCCTCACGTTTTTCTGTTATGGGGAAAAGTCCAGAATGAAACTGACATTAAATGTGGAGAATTATACATTTGCATCTGTTGGCCATCAATTAGCTTATTTATTMATATGCATATTTAGGCTAGCCTACCATTTTATACAATAAATATGTGGAAATMATTATATAACTGGAGTCATTGCAAATTTGTGCCACTTGTATAGCCTAGCTGGAGCTGGCAAACGGGTTTAGTAAATAGCATATAACTTCAGTTTGTTGTTGTAACCTTGTGTTATTATGCAAATATTAATGGCCATGTTTAGTTCAGGAAATGGGAAGTTATCAATTATGATTATGGTCACAGTTCTGTTGCAATTGCTGACAGACACGTTTTATTTTGGGACAATCTGTTTCATGTAGCGAATCTGCTGTTCAGTGCGTTTGTATGGGCTAATAGCCCAAAATTATTTTGTGTCATATCATTTTGTAAGGCGATGCCTGCATCTAGCTAACCGAACCATGACGAAGTTGAATTACAATCATAAACCCAGATTTTAGTCAGTAGGCCTAGACTATGCCTATTGAAATGATCTTGCAGATAGGCCATTTCTAATGGTTTGCAGTCTTAACATCTGGCACATATTAAAGGCACAATTGCTAGAAAATAGCCTAACATTCGTTTTTTGAAGTTTAATAAGGGCAAATTATATTTTCTCTTGTGACATATTCAAATTAATTTATTAGTCACATTAGCTCGCAATAATTGTTAATTTGATGGTAAACCGAATTTTGCTTAGGTCGTTAGAAGTTAAGTCGAGATTCCTTCTTAATTCGCTCAATAACGTTATGGGGAAATTGTTTATTGGTTAAATGTGGCAACTCCTCTCTTGCTGCGAAAAAAAAATGTGGGCTAGTTTTCAGGCCTTGTGTGTGGGTTTTAAGTAGTCATTGGACTGTAAATTTAGTAACACCTGGCAACCCTGGGCGCACATGCGCTCTAGACTTATCAGGTCAGGKAGACCGGTTGTAGTTTTTATGGCCGATATAACGAGCTGGTGGCGAAAACTTTGATTAAACAATTCAGGGACGGAAACAAATAAATCAGATTACATAATTATATGTAAGGATAGTACATTGATATACAATTACAAAATCATCTGTAATTGTCAATAGTAAAACAACGCTTAAAACGATGTTGAAAACAGAAAATGAATGTGAATTCGTCTGGACACGGTAGACTCCTCCTCACCGGTCAATTTATTTACACATTTTGGCATGGTGTCATTACACAACAATGGAACAACTGAAGAGAGATGTGCAATTTAATCCATTAACAACAGCCAATTTTTTTTCACGGGTGTTTTTCTGGTAAGTACACAACGCTGTTTACAGTTAACACTGTAGCTCGATATTTTGAAAGTAGCCAGTTAGTTAGGGATAATCAACAAGGGGCTGGCTATGCGTTCTATGGAACTATTAATTATTTTCCAGAGAACACAGAGCCCCGAGTTGAATGCTCTGCACCATTGGTTACTGCTTACTCAGGCAAAAAGCAAGTTTAGCTTTAAAAAACAGATACAAAAAACGCAATGTATCACAGRGCCTCTCWTTCTAAAGATCTACTTTAACTGTATATATAAATATGTATATATGAATAGTGTGTAAATAGTATTTTTGTTGTCTCTTGGTGTCTTTCCTATATATCACTTTTATTTAATTTTGGTGGGAATTTTTTATTGAACTTAATGTCATATCTTATGTTGTTGGTCTTGTTCTGTACTTTGTAACGTGTCTGTGTGTTTTATGTGAATCCCAGGAATAGTAGCTGCTGCATGTGCACTGAAGTAGCTAGCAAGTTTACAAGAAGCTAGCTACAGTAGTTGCCTTGATAATTTTTTTTATAGAAAATCAATAAAAGTTCACAATAAGTTGCAGAGCATTTGATTTGCCTGCTAAAACCATTGACAACTGCTTGCCGTTTTCAAGGGATTGTTAAGTAAATGTTGATATTAACTATTTGATTGTAATACAGTATCATTAACCTCTTGAAGCAACCTGGTCTCAGATCATTTTGTATGGTTATGTATGTAAATCCTACAGTATAGACTCCATTTAGTATGATATGTAACATTTCGTATGGATGTATTAATTTGTGGATGTCCATTTCGTATGATATGTTATGAATTGCAATTCGTACAATATGTTAAACATTTTCAAAGTGTACAATATGTTATGAATTTGCAAACGTACAATATGTCAGGAATTTGAAAAATGTATGATATGCTACGAATAGTTAGAACTACACATTTACAATTTTTCCATGCCAAACAATTGTGCACGTTTAGCTCTATCATCAGAGTTATACAGCAAATAACTGCATGGTGTTCATGATGAGTAAACATCAATTGATCATGTAATTACAGATAAGTGAGGGTAGCCTCAAGATATATCTGTATTGGCCACCATTAATTGTATATTTGAGTGACATAAAAGTGAACTATACCTGACAAGTATGAGTGTTTTAGGTGAATTTCCCAATAATTTATGGGCTCTGCCTGTCGAGCAGTAGAAGGGCCCATTTGTGACCTACCAGCTCGATTCGGTCTTATGTAGCAACATTTGAAATGGTGTTTTTTACATTGGATAGAAGTAAAGCCTCAGAGCTAGAAAATTGTATATCATACACTACAGAGGATCAATGGAAAAGTTATTCTGCTTTGAAAGTTGATTAACTTGTAACCCCACTTTTGAGAAAATGGTCCTTGAATGTTTTGGTACACCTACTGGAGAGCTCTTTGTCTACACTCATTCAGCATAGTTCACACCCTCATAAGTAAGCCTTAGCCCTTCCCATCTCTTTAAGGATTCACATGAGGCCATGTGCTAAACAGAGGGAGTGCAGAAGTGTACTGAACAACCAAATATTTCAAGACTAAAGGCTGGTTTATACTGCGTCTATCGACATGTCTGTAGACAGTTATCACAGTGGCATCATGAACATTCTATTGTCGTCCGACATCAAACTTGAAATTGTCGTTATGAAAAAGTATAAACACAAAAACTGCAGGCTGCATGACACCAATAAACCCATCTGTTTTAAAAATGAATTTAGTATGTGTCAATGTAGCAAACCAGGCAACTAAATACAACTTTCTAAACAATGTTTTGGTTAGTTTCGAGCTTCAAATAATGACCATATCATATAGCTGACCATCTTAACTTTAGCTAATTTGTATGAATTATTACAGGAAAATAAACTTACAACAAGATCATTATTTACAAGTTAATAGCAAGCTAATTGCAGAAAATAGCTTACGGTTGTGAGTGTGATGAAATACAAACAGGGCATTCTACCAGATACTTTTTTTTACTTGGACACTGTCTCATTGGCCTAACCTTATATCCTAATTTGACTTTGGTGCAGGTCATGTTGTTCTTCACATTACCGTCTCTGGTAAACACACACTATATCAAAGTTTATTTGTCACATGCACAGGACACAGAAAGTGTAAACGGTACAGTGAAATGGTTACTTGCATAGTGCAGTCTTTTGTTCAGACATGTAGCTAGCTAGCTAAACAATGAACCATAATCCCAACTCATAATGTTACTACCCTGCATGAATCTGCAGGTAGCTAACCAACTAGGTTCAATGTTAACTAGCTAGCTAACATTAAGCTATAACTAGCAATGCAAATAGCTCCGAGATACGAATAATATTACGACACAGATCATACATGTAACATTAGCTATCAAGCCAGCCAGCTAACGTTAGCTAGTTGGCTAAGAGGAGGCTTTAACTTGCATTGAAAACGACTTTCTGAAAAATTTGAAACTGGTCATATCTGAAAATGTAGATAGCTAGACTCTTAACCTGTCACGGATGCCATGGTTGTCCTTAGTTTGAAGATGTACTCTCGAGAAAGGTGTTTTATACAACAGCCTGTGTGTCCTCTTTTTGACTCCCTCCACATATTTGCAATCAAAAGCCAGAATTTTCTCAATCTCCTTAGCTATCATACTCTGCTTCCACCGGGCATTCCACTGATTTCCAAACTCAGCCCTCCAGAAAGTGGAGAGCAGCACTTTTGCAGTTCTTCGTGATATCTTTTTTTTTTTTAAGCCACATTAGAAATAACGACCTACACATAGTACAAGTTAGTGACAGAAGCGTGCTACATGGCAGTCCAATCCGAACTCATCTCTCGACATGTCCAGCCCATCCATTATCTCAGCCAGAAATGGCTAGCAGGTAGGTTCCTGTCTTTTTCCGGGGCTAAACCAACTATGCTCGTAATTTAACAATTTTATTTGTATTTACAGATGGCATACACGTTTGTTATTAAGGCAGATTCAAAAGGCACTCGCAAATCTGAGCAATCTTATTTGCAGGTGCATGGAAACAATTGAACAAGATGAAGGAAAAAGGAAACCGCACACTGCTCTTGATAGTATCACGTGAGGCCGATACGTAAGCTTATTAAATATTGGTGATACTATCAAGAGCAGTGTGCGGTTTCCTTTTTCCTTCATCTTATTAAGGCAGATTAAAAGTTCACATGTTCCAGAAGGTCAAAAATGCATTTTGATCAAATATAAATGTTTACGTTCAAATGCCTCTCCTGTGAAGTAGTGACGCGCGACATATGCCTAGTTTCCTGAAATGAGTCGATGTACACTTAGCTGATAATGTTTACTTTGCAAGCTACCGTTAGAAACTTTGTACAGTTGCCTGAACATAGTGGTATGTAAACCCAACGTAGGCATACCTAGCGAAGTATTCAGACCCCTTGACTTTTTCCACATTATGTTACAATACAGCCTTATTATAAAATGGATTGAATACAAATATTTCCTCATCAATCTACACACAATACCCCATAATGACAAAGCGAAAACWGGTTTTTTGAAATGTTTGCAAATTTCTTAAAAAGAAAAAACAGAAATACCTTATATTCATAAGTATTCAGACCCTTTGCTATGATACTTAAAATTAAGCTCAGGTGCATCCTGTTTCCATTGATCATCCTTGAGATGTTTCTACAACTTGATTGGAGTCTACATGTGGTAAATTAATTTGATTGAACATGATTTGGAAAGGCACACGCCTGTCTATATAAGGTCCCACAGTTGACAGTGCATGTCAGAGCAAAAACCAAGCCATGAGGTCGAAGGAATTCTCTGTAGAGCACAGAGACTGGATTGTGTCGAGGAACAGATCTGCGAAAGGGTACCTAAAATGTCTGCAGCAATTGAAGGTCCCCAAGAACACAGTGGCCTCCATCATTCTTAAATGAAAGAAGTTTGGAACCCCCATGACTCTTCCTAGAGCTGGCCACCCGGTCAAACTGAGCAATCGGAGGAGAAGGGCTTTGGTCAGGGAGGTGACCAAGAACATGATGCTCACTCTGACAGAGCTCTAGAGTTCCTCTGTGGAGATGGGAGAACCTTCCAGAAGGACAACCATCTCTGCAGCACTCCACCAATTAGGCCTTTATGGTAGAGTGGCCAGACAGAAGCCGCTCCTCAGTAAAAGGCATATGACAGCCCGCTTGGAGTTTGCCAAAAGGCAACTAAAAACTCTCATACCATGAGAAACAAGATTCTCTGGTCTGATGAAACCAAGATTGAACTCTTTTCCCTGAATGCCAAGCGTCACGTCTGGAGGAAACCTGGCACCATACCTACGGTGAAGCATGGTAGTGGCAGCATCATGCTGTGGGGATGTTTTTCAGCGACAGAGACTGGGAGACTAGTCAGGCTCGAGGCAAAGATGAACAGAGCAAAGTACAGAGAGATCCTTGATGCAAACCTGCTCCAGAGCTCTCAGGACCTCAGACTGGGGTGAAGGTTCACCTTCCAACAGGACAACGACCCTAAGAATGGGAGAAATTCCCCAAATACAGGTGTGCCAAGCTTGTAGTGTCATACCCAAGATGATTTGAGGCTGTAATTACTGCTAAAGGTGCTTCAACAGAGTACTGAGTAAAGGGTCTGAATACTTATGTGCTATCAGTTTTTTTTAAACTTTTTCAATGTACAATTTTTATAAAAAAATTTAAAACACGTTTTTTTGCTTTGTTATTATGGGGTATTGTGTGTTGATTGATGAGCGGGGGGGAAATTATTTAATAAATTTTAAAATAAGGCTGTAACCTACCAAAATGTGGAAAAAGTCAAGGGGTCTTGAATACTTTCCGAAGGCACTGTGTGTGTGATATATACTACCGTTCAAAAGTTTGGGGTCAGTTAGAAATGTCCTTGTTTTTGAAAGAAAAGCTACATTTTTGTCCAGTAAAATAACATCAAATTGATCAGAAATACAGTGTAGACATTGTTAATGTTGTAAATTACTGTTGTAGCTGGAAACTGCAGTTTTTTTAATGGAATATCTACATAGGCGTACAGAGGCCCATTATCAGCAACCATCACTCCTGTGTTCCAATGGCACATTGTGTTAGCTAATCCAAGTTTATCATTTTAAAAGGCTAATTGATCATTTGAAAAGCCTTTTGCAATTATGTTAGCACAACTGAAAGCTGAAAAGGAAATCCTGGCTGGCCAAACCCTTCTCTAACTCGGACGACTCTGGGCCAATTGTGCGCCGCCTCATGGGTCTCCCGGCCAGCCTGGGATCGTACCCAGCGCTGTAGTGACGCCTCAAGCACTGCGATACAGTGCCTTAGACRGCTGCGGCACGCAGGTGGCCCTCAGTCAACAACATTTTTTGTTTCATTTCTTCCCACACTTTTCTGTGGGAGGAAATACAGTACTCAAGAACATCACTTTGGATAGGTTAAACATTTTGTTGATATTGATTCTTGACTTGAAGTTGGTAATTCGGTTTGATCATTTATTTACTTCTTCTTTCACTTCCAACTCGTTTTCTCCCAATTTCTCTCTGCAAACTCTTTATTGCACACAATCAATCCCAATATTTTGATTTGTTCCTTTACCTCTATATCCAAAGTAGTTTTCTTTTCAGGTTTTCCTGTCTATACTGCCTCTGATTTGGCCTGATTTAGCTTTGCAGCAGATACTTTCTCATAATGCCAAAAGTACTCTGACAATGTCAAAATCCTTTTTGTGTGTGAACAAGAACAGTCACGTCGTCGGCGTATCCTAGACTCGACACTTTATCTTGATCTAATAATACACCCTTTGGACTTATAGCCATACTGTATAGGGTTGAGCAAGGGCAACCTTGTTTAACTCCGCACTTTATGATCACATCCTCTGTCAGGTGGCCATTTACTGTTCACTTGGCATACAGACTTGGCATACAGACATTTCACCATGTTTATCAACCTTGTTGGGAACCCATAGGCTGCCATAGCGTTCCATAAGTATTTTCGCGAGATGAAGTCAAAAGCCTTGATCAAGAGCCACTATGTCAAAACCGTGTTCACCTTCATTTGTTTTGCTCAGGATCTCTCGTAGGGTACATGAATTGTCCTACATAAGTCTACCCTTTACAGAGCGGGTTTGTTCTTTATCAGTAAAAGTGTCCAAGCATTGTGATATTAATTTTTTTTTTTTTTTATGTCCAAAAACCTGTTTTTGCTTTGTCATTATGGGGTATTGTGGTCCTTTAATACATTTTAGAATAAGGCTGTAGCGTAACAAAATGTGGAAAAAGTCAAGGGGTCTGAATACTTTCCGAATGCACTGTTTCAACAATAGTTTTTTGGTGGAATTTTCCATGTGTCAGTCTCTTTAAAAAAACACTATCTGGATATTCTCTGCTGTCACATGTTCATTTCAATTATCATCATAACCCAACATATGGTTGTATTGCTCTTGTTTATATTTTTGTTGTCTTTTGAGTTTTGTAAACAATCAATGTAAAGCTTCACAATATCTCATGGACTGTCACTCCATGCATAGACCCACATCTATTATATTTGAGAGAGCGGTTCCATTTCTCCAGCCCCATCCTTCAGTTTAAGTGGTGCGGCTGGCCACAGACCCCAGATTATCCATTCAATGCTGCCTGATTATCCATTCAGTGTTTTCCGGGGTTAGGAAACACCACAAAATCAGTAGAGCATAGCAAGCAAACTGATCACAGGTCAGTCAAAAAGTTAACCTTCTATCCCATGTGTCATAAAGCACGACTATAGTTCAGAGAGAATGTTGCACAGTGTTGATGCACAGTATGATGAACTGGTTGTTTTGAGCAAGATGAAGATTTGTGATTTGACACATCCAGATCTGAATGTGCCATTCCACACTGGTCGTTGCTTCTAGAAGGAGGCAACCAGTTGCAATGCTCTTTCAAGCTGAAAAACAAGGTAACAGTAGCTAGGTTTCCATCCAATTAGTGACAGATTTCCATGTGAATATTCAAAAATCTTTATAAAACAATTTGCGCATTTTAGACCTGAGATGTTTCCATCAAACTGACTTTTTGTCAAAAGGCTGTGTGAGGACATAGTGCACATAACAATAACTTTTGCCTTTCAATTTCCATGTACTGAATGAAAAATACAAGTTAATTGGGTTTCCATCACATTTATCAACACTACTGATGGTTTTGTCACAACTGTTGTTATATGACAAATGTGTCCACTCTGGTCTTGTGTTTAACCAACAGCTCGCTGATGCAGTGTGGGTAGTCTATCTACATTATGAGATTATTATGAATAACCAATATTATTTGTATTTGTCAAACGGCAGCCAAGCATCGATCATCATGTCACCAGAATAAGACCCTCGATATTTATTGGAAAGGAGAATCACCTTACACATTCACCACCCAGTGAAGTTCATCATAATTGATATAATCTGTAGCTTAATAAACTGCATGCTTTCCCGAGTCYTAGTGGGAGGACCACACAACATATCATCGCATGACTCCAAGTTTACTTCGATATGATGATTATTATATCAATAATTGGCCATAAATAKATTTTACCAACACACATGGATCCCACCATGTCGAACTAAACGTGTTCTGTTGACATTTATACAATTGTGCTGGCGTGGTTTGTGGTACTGAGAAAGGGGGAAAGTTCACAGTGCTCCTTGCATTTAGATGTAAAAACATTGTTCTTGCATGCATATTGATSACGCTACAGTTGCCACCTGTAATAGGATATTCTTTGTTCCATACTAATTCCTAAATCAGTGACACTGCTGAGGGAGAGTGGCTGAGGTCACGTAAAGTTGGCTGACACAACTAAAACAAATGAGCTATTGGTTAACACTTGAACCCTGAAGCAGTCATTCGTAAAAAGATAAAGCTARTTATTTAAGGTACATTTAATTTGTTACTCTTCAACCAAGTTGTCGTAGGGCAGTGCAAACAAACCAGGCCCTCCTACTACATGTATATACTAATAAAATAAAAAACATAAAGCAGAACATTGAGTACAGTGCATTGTGACGTTGGGGTTCTTGGATTAAATGTTGCTCATACACATCCACTTCCTGTTTTGTGTTTTCTCTTTCCTCAATGTGCATTGGTTAATTATTGCATTAGTTAATTGGTTATTGCACTGGCTAATTAATACATTGGTTACTTAATGCATGGTTAATTGGCTATTGCATTGGTTAATTGATACATTGGTTAATTAACCTGCTCTGTCTCTCTCTCCCTCCTTTTTCTTCTCTATCAGTTGGGTAACCCCTTTATTCAGTATTGGAAATAAGCGGAGGCTAGAGGAAGATGACATGTACCAAGTGCTTCCTGATGATGCTTCTCAGGGCCTGGGAGAGGAACTACAGAGGTATGACATACTGTGGCCCAGCTCTATTTTTCCCTGGGCCTCTCCCCTAACCTAGCCATATCCCCTAGCCTAGCCTTATCTCCTAGCCTAGCCCTATCCCCTAGCCTTATCCCCCAGCCATATCCCCTTATCTTCTAGCCTAGTCCTAGCCCCTAGCCTAGCCCTATCCCCTAGCCATATCCCCATCTCCCAGATCTATCCCCTAGCCTAGCCCTATCCCATAGGCCTATCCTTTAGCCATATCCCCTAGCCTAGCCCTATCCCCTAGGCTTATACCCCAGCCATATCCCCTTATCTTCTAGCCTAGTCCTATCCCCTAGCCTAGCCCTATCCCCTAGCCCTATCCCCATCTCCCAGATCTATCCCCTAGCCTAGCCCTATCCCATAGGCCTATCCTTTAGCCATATCCCCTAGCCTAGCCCTATCCCCTAGCCTAGCCCTTTCCCTCTTCATTGTTTACATCCCTTATTGTATTGTTGGTCTTTTTTTGTTTTGTTTTCTGAGAGTTGATTGATGACTTTCCCTGGCTCCATTTGGAGTTTCATGCTAAACCACTGAACTTAGCACCATTGTGTATTTAGGCTCCAAATAGCCCCAGGTAGAGATTACACAAATATGAATGGCCTGTGTTCTGTTTTCTGATCATAGTCTTAACAATGTGCTAATCTTTACAGACATTGGGATAAGGAGGTTCGAATGGCTGCCAAGGAACTGCGGATGCCCAAACTCACCAAAGCCATCGTGAAGTGCTATGGGAAACCCTACGCAGTGCTGGGGATCTTTAGTTTCACTGTAGTATGTAGAAATATACGTTTGCCTGTTTTTTAAAAGAACATTTGATCTATGTACCTATGGTACATGGTGAGTGGGTTATCTATCCATATATGTCAGCTTTTACAGTGTAATTCATTTGATTTGAGTTCAGGTTGAAATCGCTCTACCTCTCTCTTGTTCCCCCAATAGGAGGTGGTTAAGGTGATCCAGCCAGTGTTCTTGGGAAAGCTGATCCAGTACTTTGAGAAGTACGATCCTGATAARATGGACGCACTCTATGAGGCCTTTGGCTACGCCGCTGGTGTCTCCCTGTCCACCGTTGCACTGACCGTCCTCCAAAGTCTCTACTTCTACCACGTCCTGAGGACTGGCATGAAGATACGAGTGGCCATGTGTCACATGATCTACAAGAAGGTCATTCTACGCTGCATACTTGCATACAGCATTATATAAATTAAAATCTTTAAGAACAATTTACTAGTAAATTGTATTCCCCCATAGGCCCTGTGTCTCAGCAGTGCAGCGATGGGAAGAACAACCACAGGCCAAATAGTGAACCTGCTATCCAACGATGTCAACAGGTTTGATGAGGTAAATGCAGGAAGTGCATGAAGACATGKGSTTWCWTTGGATGAAATGGTTGAGCACATCATCTCCCTCAGTTCATTCCATAGGTTTCTGAAGAGTATGGCTCTAGCTTATATGACAATTGACACTTCATCAAATGTACAGGAATGGAATGCACCAATATTTGAGCCGTCTTGTCATCCTGTCCGTACATAAGTTAAAAGTACATAAGTTAAATCCAGACGGAGAGAACAAAGTCATGGATGAATGGAAAATGCAGATGGTTGCTTAGCACAAATGTTTACAATAGTTCGATGCTAAACTCAAACCAGACTGAAAGAATATAAATGTATATAACATGGGGAGCCCATGCAGCTTCTTCGGTGGTATGAAGATTATGACAAGCGTGGCCTGTTGGCCGCTGTATTAGGTCATGAATCCAGCTCGAAGGATCATATCATCTATGTTGTGCTAAATGCAACTACTTAGAAACATTATGTAACAGCTAAATTAACCAAGGATTACTGGTCTTTGTAGGTGACCACCAATCTGCACTACCTCTGGATAGCACCTCTGCAGGCTGTGGTGGTTATCATACTCCTGTGGTATGAGATTGGCCCGTCGTGCCTGGCAGGCGTGGCTGTCCTTTTGTTCCTCATGCCACTACAGACCATGTTRGGAAAGCTCTTTGGCTCCCTCAGGTGAATTACAAATGTTACATGACATGACTTGAATTTACAGTCAGAGTGGGGTCTTAGTAGAAGTTGACTGTTCTTATCTGTAGGGGGCAACATGTTTCAGTGAGTGGTTCCTATGTTTCAATGATTATGTCATAGAGCTACCTTAGGTCAACCTATATGTTAATGATGTCCATGTTTTAAACCCCTTTTCAGTTTTGACTGTAATGATTACCTCTTGGAACACTTCAAGCACATGTGAAGAAAAGTTAGGCGTTATGAAACCTTCTCTGATTCTACGAAAGAGCTATCTTAATTGTAAACATTGCCATCGGTTCATTAAACTCAGGAAACGTCAGAAGTTTTTGTTCACAAGGAGATATGTCTGAACTGACTGAGTGAACTCCTTTRCTTGCAGGAGTAAAACTGCTGTCCTCACAGACAGTAGAATACGCACCATGAATGAAGTGGTGTCTGGAATCAGGATCATCAAAATGTATGCCTGGGAGAAGCCCTTCTCAGCACTGGTCAATGAAGTCCGAAGGTAAAAACTACAGTAACATAAATGGTATATGTTTATTTCTATTAGCTAGATACACAAATGGTATGATAAACCAAGGTCCCCCAGCTAGATGGGATTGATCCCTTTAACATTCGCATTCCTTGTACAGTCCATTTTGTCTGGATGGTGGTGCCGTGGAGCCATGGTGCTTGAAACCAGCCATGGCTGTTTGCAGCTATATATTTACATGAATTTCCCCTATGGGAGAATAAATATGTATTGATTTAAATTGAAAATAACTTTTTTGCATGTTTGCACCTGTTGTTTTCAAAAGGGAATATCGAAGACCAGAAAGTAAATGGGTCGTTCCACCAAATGAATACCTTCTGGGTAGTGTAACTTATTTCACCTAATTTTAACATTCTGTCATAAAGAGCACATGTTCAACTTAAAGGAGAAATCCACCCAAAACCCCTCGTTCCTTTAATTTACATTGTTAAATAACACTAATATGTGAGAACAATATTGTTTGTAAACTAATGTTAAAGTAAGGTTGGTAGCAACATGGAAAATCATTGTGTAGATCTGTTCCAGCTCAAGTCAACTACAAAATCCACAATGCAATGCTCTCTCTATGGGCGGGCTGGCTAGCTAGCTAGCTAGATAGCACATGTAGCTACACACAGTAATATCAAAGACAATATCAGCATGTAAAGTAGCTYGTTAGCTGTAAAATCACCTAAACAAACTGCACTATCAATTTAGAAGTCTACAATATCACCATGTTCAACCTGTAGATTGATGTACCTCAGAGTGGTCTTAACATTCGCAACGGCAGATACATTTGAGGAGATGGACAATGTTGCCCATGCTACATCAAGGAGCGCTTATGGAGCCAGATACCTGCCAATTGGTTGAACATACGTATCATTAGGATCGTAAGAAAATCCATACGTAAATTGTTAGGATCGTAACACGGAACCCAAACCGGCTGTGCGCGTGCGCCATCGTGCGCAAATTTATTTTGTCCCCCTACACCAAACGCGATCACGACACGCAGGTTAAAATATCAAAACAAACTCTGAACCAATTACATTCATTTGGTGACAGGTCAAAAAGAATTAAACATGTATGGCAATTTAGCTAGTTATCTTGCACTTGCTAGCTAATTTGTCCGATTTAGCTAGCTTGCTGTTGCTAGCTAATATGTCCTGGGATATAAACATTGAGTTGTTATTTTACCTGAAATGCACAAGGTCCTCTACTCCGACAATTAATCCACACATAAAACGGCCAACCGAATCGTTTCTAGTCATCTCTCCTCCTTCCAGGCTTTTTCATCTTTGAACTTACAGTGGGGCAAAAAAGTATTTAGTCAGCCACCAATTGTGCAAGTTCTCCCACTTAAAAAGATGAGAGAGTCCTGTAATTTTCATCATAGGTACACTTCAACCATGACAGACAAAATGAGAAATAAAAATACGAGAAAATCACATTGTAGGATTTTTTATGAATTTATTTGCAAATTATGGTGGAAAATAAGTATTTGGTCAATAACAAAAGTTTATCTCAATACTTTGTTATATACCCTTTGTTGGCAATGACAGAGGTCAAACGTTTTCTGTAAGTTTTCACAAGGACAACAAAGTCAAGGTATTCGAGTGGCCATCACAAAGCCCTGACCTTAATCTTATAGAAAATGAATGGAAGTATATATGGAGACTGTTTAGTGCCAAAAATAAGGGGTGTGGGCAGAACTGAAAAAGCGTTCTGCCCACACCCCTTATTTTTGGCACTAAACAGTCTCCATATATACTTCCATTCATTTTTTTCTACTGGTACCAGGGGACCTTCGGATGAGTCTTGTGAGGCCCCAACATGTACGTGTTTGTGAGATTCTCATCTTCTCAGGAGTCATATTCATTTGTATGCCAAACCGTTCGGATGCTTCAGACGATTTTGTGAGAAGACAGATTTTCGGGATGTCTCATGGTCCGACAGACACCGCTTTATCTCTGTCACCTTTTACCGCAGATGCGGAAGTGCATCATAGGCAGATTGAGACACATCCAAGGATATCTCTTGCTTAAATTGACCGATTTTTATGGGTATTTTTGTGCTGATTAGGTTCCAGCGGGGGCGTAGACATCGACCTTGGGGGTTTTAAAGGGCATTTCAATCGGGAAAGGGGGATACCTAATCAGTTGTCCAACTGAATGTATTCAACTGAAATGTGTCTTCTGCATTTACCCAACCCCTTTGAATCAGAGGGGTGCGGGGGGCTGCCTTAATCGACATCTACGTCTTCAGGGAACAGTGGGTTAACTGCCTTGCTCAGGGGCAGAATGACAGATGTTTACCTTGTCAGCTCAGGGATTCGATCCAGCAACCTTCCGGTTACTGGCCCAATGCTCTAACCACTAGGCTACCTGCAATCGAGTACAGGCTTAACATGACAACAGAGACAGAATATAATACGGAATTTTATTGAATAGTTTGCGGCCGGTAATTATGCTGTATTGGAAAGTATCATATGGAATGTTTCTGGATGAAATGAGACATCTGCGTGTATGTCTACCCAGCCACACATTCCATAAGCGATATGCATGATTAACATGAAACGGATTTCTGCATAAATTAGTCATAAAATTTGATCTGATCTTCATCTTAGTCACAACAATAGACAAACACAGTGTGCTTAAACTAATAACACACAAATTATTGTATTTTTCTTGTCTATATTGAATACACAATGTAAACATACACAGTGTAGGTTGGAAAAAGTATGTGAACCCCTAGGCTAATYACTTTTCCAAAAGKTAATTGGAGTCAGGAGTCCAGGAGAACTGATTGCTGGGGCTGATATCAAGCAAACGGAAGACATTTTGTTTATGATGAGATTAATTAAAAATGCCAAGAGTTAAAGGCAGCAGTAGGTCTACTGAGCTCATAAAGCATGGATGACATATTTGAGTCGCTGATGAATCAATTGATCAAATGACTACTGTTGCAAAGCTTCACTTGAGCAAGGTTACTTAAAATCAAATATGAATGACTAGCTTACAGACCACGATTGCTGCGATGGATTGTCGATGAGGCCATTCAAAAAGTTCTCTTGAGTTCAGCTTAGTAAAGCCCACTCCTATGCAGCCAAGTAGCTCTGAACAGTACTCAGTCTGTGTAGATCAGTGGACGGGAATTCTCATACCCGGCAGGGTACGACCATGGATGACACGCCAGTGTTATATAGTGTTCCATTCGTTGAGCCACTACCAACAGCATAGATGCACCATTTTCCCTGTAGAGGATAGCTAAATTGCATGTTGTTTAGCAAATGGTGTTGATATTGCCTGCCTTGACAGCAGAGGGGGCACTTGATAATTGTAATGGCCGTTACTCCAGCACCTTAGTTCGGAGTTCACTCCTATCCAAATCATATAGCTGTGAACAGCACGACAGCAATCAGCCTGTGTAGACCAGTGTACGGGAGTGCTCACGGCCGGCCGGGCACGACCATAAAAGACGTGCCGACGTTATGGCGTTCCATACATTCTAATAGACTTAATAGAGAGGAGAGAGCAATAGCGAGGGAAGAGGAAACAGCACAACATGTGGAAAGAGTAGGCCCGTGGTCTACACACCTGAAACCATACGTAATTCCTACACTGCGCTAGATCAACATGACATGATCAAATTGGCATAGCCCTATGATGAGTGAACAAGATTGCCACCAGTAAGCATGTCATTGAATGTCTATCCTGTACATATGACAATAACATTTGATTGTATTGGTTTGTGCAGGCATGATATCCGCTACAAAGAAGACTACGCTATAATGACTATGCATTGCGTGCAGAACTTAAGAATGAAGTGACAATGAGTAACGATGAATATCGTCAGATAATAGGCTAAGCATGGATTATACTTGCGAGCCACTACCAGCAGCATATAGCCAATGCGACCTTGTCCATGCGGAGGATATATCTCTGTGTACTTCCTGAAAAATAAAGTTTGACACAAGACAACATATTAGGCACGTTCATATTGCACCTTAGCCCTGGGCTAAGGGAGATTTTAGTAAACGTGCATTTACAATGATCTGGGAACTAGGGGTGCTGAGGGTGCTGCAGCACCTCATGATAAATCACAATGAAAACATCGTTTTATATAAAAAATAAATCCACCAAATTAGTGCACTAGGCCTCTTACTCCTGTACGAGCAGATAAAAATACTCGTCAGCAGAGTCGGGAGAAAAATACCTAAATATATATATAACGTGGCAGCATGATGGGGGAATCAAAATGCCGCCAGGGACATGTGATGAGAAACAAAAGTAGGCTACAGTGATACTTCAGTGACAAGCGTCGGCTGGGCAAGTAGCCTGTAGCTATCCCTGCAAATTGAAATACAGTGGACAATGATGATCCGTCCGAGTATTCGGGGTTCACCCCTTGCATCGATTTCCACAAATAATTCCACTTGTTGAATAGCCTACAGTTACCGGCTCAGAAACCAGGAATTAAAAAATATGCCATGGATAGTGAAATTATTTGATTGAAATGAGCAACAATTCCCACACAGAAATACCCTCTGAAGCGCAGGCTGAAGCCTGAGGTAGCCTACACGATAGCCATGAAGGCAAAGCATGACGGTGTAAATTACAGAGACAATGTGGATGAGTTGTCGAAGACTGTTGCTGCAAATCTAATACAACACGTTACTGAGTACCACTCTCTGTATTTTCAAGCATAGTGGTGGCTGCATCATGTTATGGTTATGCTTCTAATCATTAAGGACTGGGGAGTTTTTCAGGATAAAAAAGAAATGGAATGGAGCTAAGCACAAGCAAAATCCTAGAGGAAAACCTTGTTCAGTCTGCTTTCCACCAGACACTGGGAGATGAATTACCCTTCAGCAAGACAGTAACCTAAAACACCAAAACACCAAAGGCCAAATCTACACTGGAGTTGCTTACCAAGAAGACAGTGACCGAGCTACCGTTTGGAATTAAATCTACCTAAAAATGGTTGTCTTGCAGTGATCAACAACAAATTTGAAAGAACATGAAAAAATTTTGTAAGAATAATGGGAAAAGTTGCAAAATCCAGGTGTGGAATGCTCTTAGAGACTTACTCAGAAAGACAGACTCACAGCTGTAATCGCTGCCAACGTTGGTTCTTCAAAGTATTTACTTATGTAAATGATATATTTCTGTATTTGATTTTCAATAAATTAGCAAAAAATTCTATAAACATGTTTTCACTTTGTCATTATGGGCTATTGGCTATATTATGGGTGAGAAATAAAATCAATGTAATCCATTTTGTATTCAGGCTGTAATGCAACAAAATGTGGAGTCAAGTCAAGTGGTATGAATACTTTCTGAAGGCACATATGCGTGTCTGCATGTGCGGTTTATAGTATTTGGCTGAGGGCCAGGCACCCCTAGCAGGGCCTCACAAGAGGGAGCAAAACCACATTGACTTCACCAGCTGCCAGCAAACAGCTTTCAGTTACATCACAGGTCTGGTCCCCTGATCCCTCTCACCATGAACAGCCAACACTATCCAGCCATGAGACCTGGTCGTAGTCTTCTTTCTGCTTCTCTTTGGCCTTTAACATGAGGAGAAGTTGCATGTTTTTGTCTCTGAATGTTATTGAATGTTACATTCTATGGTGCTTTTAGTGGAATGTCTGGGGCATTTGTGGAATTCCCATTCCCAAAACATTCTACCTCCCATATTCCTGGCTGCAGAAAAGTGCACAAAAGCTGTAATAGTCATTCTGCAGTTCTTCTTCCATTTTTCTTTATCTGTGAAAAACCTTTGTTAAAATCTATTGATGCATCCATACACCACATCAGTGACTTGTTTCATCAATAAGTGCATAGATGACGTCGTCCCACAGTGACCGTACGTACATACCCCAACCAGAAGCCATGGATTACAGGCAACATCCGTACTGAGCTAAAGGCTAGAGCTGCCGCTTTCAAGGACCGGGACTCTAACCCAGAAGCTTATAAGAAATCCCGCTATGCCCTCAGACAGACCATCAAACAGGCAAAGCGTCAATACAGGACTAAGATTGAATCGTACTACACTGGCTTCGATGCTCGTCGGATGTGGCAGGGCTTACAGACTATAACGGACTACAAAGGGAAGCACAGCCGCGAGCTACCCAGTGACACGAGCCTACCAGATGAGCTAAATACTTCTATGCTCGCTTCGAGGCACACAACACTGAAGCATGCATGAGAGCATCAGCTGTTACGGACAACTGTGTGATCACGCTCTCCGTAGCGGATGTGAGTAAGACCTTTAAAAAGGTCAACATTCACAAGGCCGCAGGGCCAGATGGATTACCAGGACGTGTACTCCGAGCATGCACTGACCAACTGGCAGGTGTCTTCACTGACATTTTCAACCTGTCCCTGACAGTCTGTAATACCTACATGTTTCAAGCAGACAACCATAGTCCCTGTGCCCAAGAACACAAAGGCTACCTGCCTAAATGACTATTGCCCCACTCACATCAACACTATTATCCCAGAAACCCTAGACCCACTCCAATTTGCATACCTCCCCAACATATCCACAGATGATGCAATCTCTATTGCACACCTACGTGAGAAAGATATTCATTGACTACAGCTCTGTGTTCAACACCATAGTGCCCTCAAAGCTCATCACTAAACTAAGGACCCTGGGACTAAATACCTCCCTCTGCAACTGGACTTCCTGGACTTCCTGGCGGCCGCCTCCAGGTGGCAAGGGTAGGTAACAACAGATCTGCCACGCTGATCCTCAACAAAGGGGCCCCTCAGGGGTGCGTGCTCAGTCCCCTCCTGTACTCCCTGTTCATCCACGACTGCATGACGACTCCAACACCATCATTAAGTTTGCAGACGACACAACAGTGGTAGGCCTGATCACCGACAATGACGAGACAGCCTATAGGGAGGAGGTCAAAGACCTGGTCGGGTGGTGCCAGAATAACAACCTATCCCTCAACGTAACCAAGACTAAGGAGATGATTGTGGACTACAGGAAAAGGCTGCAACATCGAGAGCATCCTGACTGGTTGCATCACTGCCTGGTACTGCAATTGCTCGGCCTCCAACCGCAAGGCACTACAGAGGGTAGTGCGTGCGGCTCAGTACATCACTGGGACTAAGCTGCCTGCCATCCAGGACCTCTACACCAGGCGATGTCAGAGGAAGGCCCAAAAAATTGTCAAAGACCCCAGCCACCCCAGTCATAGACTGTTCTCTCTACTACCACATGGCAAGCGGTATCGGAGTGCTAAGTCTAGGACAAAAAGTTCTTCTCAACAGTTTTTACCCCCAAGCCATAAGACTCCTGAACAGGTAATCAAATGGCTGCCCGGACTATTTGCATTGTGCCACCCCACCCCTCTTTTACGCTGCTGCTCTGTTTATCATATATTGGCCTGACCAACCAGTGGTCCCGCACATTGGCTAACTGGGCTATCTGCATTGTGTCCCGCCACACACCACCTGCCAACCCCTCTTTACGCTACTGCTACTCTCTGTTCATCATATATGCATAGTAGCTTTAACCATATCTACATGTACATACTACCTCAATCAGCCTGACTAACCGCTGTCTGTATGTAGCCTCGCTACTGTTTTCACTGTCTTTTTACTGTTGTTTTTATATCTTTTTGGAGATTTTTGGTTCCAACCGTTCCAACTGTCTTAATGAAAGACTCCACTCTAATTCTGACAAAGTATTTTCATTTTAAGTGAAAGTGTACTGTTAGCTAGCTAGCTAACGTTAGCTAGCTGGCTCGCTAAGTAACGTTACATCATGCGTTGGGATTCATTTACTTAGCAAGCTATCTAGCTACATTTCTTAACAAAAGACTCTCATCTTAGTGTGCCAGAGCGCAGAATAACTGATGCATTTTTGAACGCTCAACACCTGTTGAATATGTCGTGTCAGTAAACAATTGTTGCCAGCAGCACAGTTACAGTCACCAACGCTCTAGATAACATGGAAAAAGCCTAACCAGCTCTGCTAGGGTGAGTAAAATGGTCAGAGTGGGGTGTTCTCTCATTATGTGTCTGGAAGTAGCTAGCCAATGTTAGCCAGTTAGCTTGGGTGATTGACTGTAGTTGTGAGGTCAGAGCTTTCGGAACAATCCTACTTATTGGCCAGAGCATCCAGTGTGCGCTCTGAACACGAAACCACAGAGCGATAGGGCGAGTAATATTCAGTGAGCTGTTCTCTCTCTCTTAGATGTCTGGAAGTAGCTGGCAAGTTAGTACAGAATGGTTGGATCAACCTTTAAAGAGATGGGTGGGGCTAAGGCTTAAGAGGGTGTGAACAATGCTGAATGGGTGTAGACAAAGAAGGGCTCTCCAATAGTAGTACCAAAACAATTGAAAGACGTTTTTCTCAAAAGTGAGTTTACAAGTTGATAAACTTTCAAAGCAGAATTACTTTCCATTGTTTCCTCAAATGCAGTGTATGATATACCATTGTGTAGCTCTGAGTCTACTTATCTAATGTAAATAACTGAAATTTAAATGTTGCTACATAAGACTGAATCCAAGTGTGTGAGTCACAAATATAAAATATTTTTTGATTTGTTTAACACTTTTTTGGTTACTACATGATTCCATATGTGTTATTTCATAGTTTTGATGTCTTCACTATTATTCTACAATGTTAAAAAAATTGTAAAGATAAAGAAAAACCCTTGAATGAATAGGTGTTCTAAAACTTTTGACCGGTACTGTATATACAGTGGGGCAAAAACGTATTTAGTCAGCCACCAATTGTGCAAGTTCTCCCACTTAAAAAGATGAGAGAGGCCTGTAAATTTCATCATAGGTACACTTCAACTATGAGACAAAATGAGGAAAAAAAATCCAGAAATTCACATTGTAGGATTTGTAATGAATTTATTTGCAAATTATGGTGGAAAATAAGTATTTGGTCACCTACAAACAAGCAAGATTTCTGGCTCTCACAGACCGTAACTTCTTCTTTAAGAGGCTCCTCTGTCCTCCACTCGTTACCTGTATTAATGGCACCTGTTTGAACTTGTTATCAGTATAAAAGACACCTGTCCACAACCTCAAACAGTCACACTCCAAACTCCACTATGGCCAAGACCAAAGAGCTGTCAAAGGACACCAGAAACAGAATTGTAGACCTGCACCAGGCTGGGAAGACTGAATCTGCAATAGGTAAGCAGCTTGGTTTGAAGAAATCAACTGTGGGAGCAATTATTAGGAAATGGAAGACATACAAGACACAATAATCTCCCTCGATCTGGGCTCCACGCAAGATCTCACCCCGTGGGGTCAAAATGATCACAAGAACGGTGAGCAAAAAATCCCAGAACCACACGGGGGACCTAGTGAATGACCTGCAGAGAGCTGGGACCAAAGTAACAAAGCCTACCATCAGTAACACACTACGCCGCCAGGGACTCAAATCCTGCAGTGCCAGACGTGTCCCCCTGCTTAAGCCAGTACATGTCCAGGCCCGTCTGAAGTGTTGCTAGAGAGCATTTGGATGATCCAGAAGAAGATTGGGAGAATGTCATATGGTCAGATGAAACCAAAATAGAACTTTTTGGTAAAAACTCAACTCGTCGTGTTTGGAGGACAAAATAATGCTGAGTTGCATCCAAAGAACACCATACCTACTGTGAAGCATGGGGGTGGAAACATCATGCTTTGGGGCTGTTTTTCTGCAAAGGGACCAGGACGACTGATCCGTGTAAAGGAAAGAATGAATGGAGCCATGTATCGTGAGATTTTGAGTGAAAACCTCCTTCCATCAGCAAGGGCATTGAAGATGAAACGTGGCTGGGTCTTTCAGCATGACAATGATCCCAAACACACCGCCTGGGCAACGAAGGAGTTGCTTTGTAAGAAGCATTTCAAGGTCCTGGAGTGGCCTAGCCAGTCTCCAGATCTCAACCCCATAGAAAATCTTTGGAGGGAGTTGAAAGTCCGTGTTGCCCAGCAACAGCCCCAAAACATCACTGCTCTATAGGAGATCTGCATGGAGGAATGGGCCTAAATACCAGCAACAGTGTGTGAAAACCTTGTGAAGACTTACAGAAAATGTTTGACCTCTGTCATTGCCAACAAAGGGTATATAACAAAGTATTGAGATAAACTTTTGTTATTAACCAAATATTTATTTTCCACCATAATTTGCAAATAAATTCATAAAAAATCCTACAATGTGTTTTTCTGGATTTTTTTTCTTCTCATTTTGTCTGTCATAGTTGAAGTGTACCTATGATGAAAATTACAGGCCTCTCATCTTTTTAAGTGGGAGAACTTGCACAATTGGTGGCTGACTAAATACTTTTTTGCCCCACTGTACCTAAAGGGGTCTTAAAATTCAAAATCAAATAGCTAAATGATCCGTATAGTATGACCATCTTAAAACAATTCCATATGTTAACTTAGTAGAACCTCCACCAACGACTTAGACTTTTATAGGTTAAAGGAAAGATTTATAAAGACTCCATTGAATTTAACAGATGTGTAACAGAATGTTTTGTTTTATTGCATTATTATTGAAAGACTTCACTTTCATTCTTCCCCCAGGAAAGAGATCTCCAAGATCATGTCTAGCTCCTTCCTGCGAGGCCTAAACATGGCCTCCTTCTTTGCGGCCAGTAAGATCATCGTCTTCATCACCTTCGCCGTCTACGTCCTCCTGGGAAACACCATCTCAGCCAGCCGGGTGTTTGTGGCAGTGTCTCTATATGGTGCCATCAAGATCACGGTGACCCTCTTCTTCCCACAGGCCATCGAGAAGGTGTTCGAGACCATCATCAGTATCCGCAGGATCAAGGTACTCTATAGATCATCTGGCACAAAATGGCTGCTGTGCCTCACCTAGGTGCAATAAGTTATTGTAGTTTAGTAAGGTTTGTTTGGCTGAATCATCTCTCTGTTGACCCACAGCATTTCCTTCTGTTGGAAGAGATTGAGAGACCCAACATGAGATTCACCCTGGAGGAAAAGAAAGAGATCTCTGTTGAGATCAAGGACTTAATTTGCTACTGGGACAAGGTGAATATTCTGGCAGGGTCAAATGTTTAATGTCCACATGTTTTATAAAATGTTTATTATTACATTTTCTTTGTATTTTACAATCTTTCTCCTCCATTTCAATCTCGCTTCATCGCTGCAACCCCCCAACGGGCTCGGGAGGTGAAGATCGAGTTGTGCGTCCTCCGAAACATGACCCGCCTAACCGCACTTCTTAACACCCGCCCACTTAACCAGGAAGCCAGCCACACCAATGTGTCGGAGGAAACACCATTCAACTGACGACCAAGGTCAGCCTGCAGGCACCCGGGCCCGCTAGAGTGCGATGAGCCAAGTAAAGCCCCCCCCCCCCGGCCTAATCCTCCCCTAACCCGGACCACGCTGGGTTAATTGTGCCCCGCCCTATGGGACTACCGATCACGGCTGGTTGTGATACAGCCCGGGATCAAACCCAGGTCTGTAGTGATGCCTCTAGCACTGCGATGCAGTGCCTTAGACCACTGCGCCACTCGGGAGGCCCAAATGTCCACATTTTGATATACAGCGCCTTCAGAAAGTATTCAGACCCCTTGACTTTTTTCACATTTTGTTACGTTACAGCCTTATTCTAAAATAGATGTATTTATTTTTTCTCAGCAATCTACCCACAATACCCCATAATGACAAAGTGTTAACAGGTTTTTAGAAATGTTTACAAATGTATTTTAAAAAATCTACAGAAAAACCTTATTTACATAAGTATTCAGACCCTTTGCTATGAGACTCGAAATTGAGCTCAGGTCCATCCTTTTTCCATTGATCATCCTTGAGATGTTTCTTCAACTTGATTGGAGTCCACCTGTGGTAAATTCAATTGATTGTACATAATTTGGAAAGGCACACACCTGTCTATATAATGTCCTACAGTTGACAGTGCATGTCAGAGCAAAAACCAAGCCATGAGGTTGAAGGAATTGTGCATTGAGCGCCAAGACAAGATTGTGTTGAGGCACAGATCTGGGGAAGGGTACCAAAAAATGTCTACAGCATTGAAGGTCTCCGAGAATACAGTGGCCTCCATCATTCTTAAATTGAATAAGTTTGGAATAACCAAGACTCTTTGTAGAGCTGGCCACCCGGCCAAACTGAGCAATCGGGGGAGAAGGGCCTTGGTCAGGGAGCTGATCAAGAACCCTATGGTCACTCTGACAGAGCTCCAGAGTTCCTCTGTGGAGATGGGAGAACCTTCCAGAAGGACAACCATCTCTGCAGCACTCCACCATCCAGGTCGTTATGGTAGAGTAGCTAGATGGAAGCCACTCCTCAGTAAAAGGCACATGACAGCCCGCTTGGAATTTGCCAAAAAGCACCTAAGACTCTCAGACCATGAGGAACAAGATTCTCTGGTCTGATGAAACCAAGATTGAACACTTTGGCATGAATGCCAAGCGTCACATCTGGAGGAAACCTGGCACCATCCTTACGGTGAAGCATGGTGGTGACAGCATCATGAAGGGGGGATGTTTTTCAGCGGCAGGGACTGTGAGACTAGTCAAGATCGAGGCAAAGGTGAATAGAGCAAAGTACAGAGAGATCCTTGATGAAAACCTGCTCCAGAGCTCTCAGGACCTCAGACTGGGGCGAAGGTTCACCTTCCAACAGGACAATGACCCTAAGCACACAGCCAAGACAATGCAGGAGTGGCTTCGGGACCAGTCTTTGAATGTCTTTGAGTGGCCCAGCCAGAGCCCGAACTTCAACCTGATTGAACATCTCTGGAGAGACCTGAAAATAGCTCCCAACACTCCAACAGCAACACTCCCCATCCAACCTGACAAAGCTAGTGAGGATCTGCAGAGAAGAATGTGAGAAACTTCCCAAATACAGGTGTGCCAAGCTTGTAGCCCCAGTGGTGCAGCGGTCTAAGGCACTGCATCTCAGTGCAAGAGGTGTCACTACTGTCCCTGGTTCGAATRCAGGCTGTATCACATCCGGCCGTGATTGGGAGTCCCATAGGGCGGCGCCCATTCGGTGATCCGGGTTTGGCTGGGGAAGGTCGTCATTGTAAATAAGAATTTGTAATATCAGTTTTTTATTTTTAATAAATTAGCAAACATTTCCAAAAAACAGTTTTTGCTTTGTCATTAAAGTGTATTGTGTGTAGATTGATGAGGGGGGAAAAACGATTTAAACAATGTTAGAATAAGGCTGAAAACTGTTATGTTTTAATTCTCAGAGTAAAAACTCTACGGACACTATGAAAGCTCAAACCAAGTTTATTCTTCCGAGGGTCAATACAGCTGCATTAGACAAAGACATTCACACAAGCACTGATATTTAACCCTTTCTCCTATGCTGAATCTCCTCCTACACATCTGAACAAACATTGCATCTTTATTGCTAGGCAGGAAACTAAGTGATACAGGCCATAAACTGGCACCCCTCAGGTCTCTATTACAACTAATGACTAATAACATTTAAAGTACAGAAATCCAATCCTATCAAAACTAACAAAATGTGGGGAAAAGTCAAGGGTTCTGAATACTTTCCGAAGGCACTGTACAAAACAAGAAGACGCCTGTCCTGTGTGGTAACTTCATGAATTGCTGTGAAATGTCCCTCCCTTCTATCACCACAGTGTCTGGATGCCCCGTCTCTCCAGAACCTGTCACTCACAGTGAAATCGGAGCAACTCGTTGTTGTCATTGGACCTGTGGGGGCTGGAAAGGTCAGAGGTCATGCATAGTTAGGACTGTTACGGTGACCATATTACTGCCACTCCGGCGGTCACGAGTTATGAAGGCAGTCAATGTCCACGTTACCATTTAGTCACAGGAACTAGGCTTCTCCAAGCTCTGATGGTCATTAGTAGCCTACCAAACTTACTAACTGCCTGGTACTCAGCACTCTATTGTCCCTCTAATCACTCTGACATCAATGCAAATGTATCGAAAATGTAATCTAACACTTCATGAGAGCCCATGAGCTCAACATTTCTATAGGCTATGCAATTGCACATGAAAACAGAGTGGTGGCCTCTGTTAAAAAGAGGATCCCATCAGCTTTCTATAGACTAGGCCTACTGTATTTATTTCTCAACTTTCCTAATATTAAGCACATTTCTTCTCTTTACAACAGGAGTATAGTTATCTACCTGGCTGGCCAACAAAATGAACCACGGGAAAAGCGTCCTCCATTCGCTATTTAAGTGCATAGATTACATTAATTTGTTTCCCCTGCCCCTGTTTTGAGACAGGTGCATGATAATGGTCCATTTTAAATCAAAACAAATTTCACACATACAGTACCAGTCAAAGTTTGGACACACCTACTCATTCCAGGGTTTTTCCTTTATTTTACATTGTAGAATAATAGTGTAGACATCAAAACTATGAAATAACACATATGGAATCATGTAGTAACCAAAAAAGTGTTAAACAAATCAACATTTATTTTATATTTGAGATTCTTCAAAGTAGCCACCCTTTGTCTTGACAGCTTTAGTATATGTAAAGACAATGTTAAATCAAGATGGGTGACAATATTACCCTATCACTTATATATTATCACTTTTTGTAATCATAGTTGCACGGGATGTAAGGGAATGCCGCCGGGAAATTCGAGGCATTATCAAGTGCTTGTCAAGTTGTGAATGAGAGTGATGAAGTGTGTACAGCCTGTAAAAAAAACAAAGCAGAGCTCATGCCTTTCATGCAACGTTTTTCAAATCATCATTAGAGTCTCATCATGCAGCCTTACAATGTATTCAAACTCAAAACATAGTCCAACATTTGTAGAACAACTAAAGTTACATTAATAATTCTATATTAAGCATATAGGAGTACCTATCTTTGTTAACCGCTCAACACGGAATAGCCGCATGCATGTGAGTGGAGTGCATGTGCGCACTCCTTCAAATCGTTTGGAGAAAATATTATATTTTATTCAGCTTTGTTCAATTGTATTCTTCATACTATAAAATAATGCCACGGAATTCTAATCAAATCTTGTCTGCTAAATGAACTAGTGTAGCCCACAGCCATATGGCATAGCCATATGAGGACCTAACATAAGGACAACTCAGAGTATGCCATTCTGTTCTTCTGAAATAGACTACATTTCTTCATATCATGTTTCTTTAGACCTGTCTAAAATAAATAATGGATTTATTGTGAGGGTGTAGGCTATATTACATGGATTTATTATACTTTTTAAAATGTAGATGTTCCAAAGGTCTGCATCAGTGGCTTGTAGYCTYTGTGTTGAAGCCAGGAGATGCTAAATGTGTTTATGCTAATTAACGGTCAATTACCGTGAGACCGGCAGTTATTTGCTTGACCATCACCGGCTGATGAAATTTCGTGACCYCCACAGCCTTATGCACAGTACATATAGTAAAATATGTAGTAAGCCATATCAGCCAGCTCACTTGTTTACCCTCCCATCTCCCACAGTCCTCTCTGCTCAGCGCTATCCTGGGGGAGCTGCCTCATGACAAGGGGGTGTTGAGGGTCAAAGGTCAGCTGACCTATGCCTCTCAGCAGCCCTGGGTGTTCCCCGGAACCATCCGCAGCAACATCTTGTTTGGCAAAGCGCTCCATCCTCAGAAGTATGAGAAGGTCCTGAGAGCCTGCGCCCTCAAGAGGGTAAGACACACTGAATGGAGCGCTCATGGTATTTATTCGAGGAGCTTTGCAGTGGTTGTAATGGCTTTGTGTTCAATGACTGTTAACCCCTGTTGTCGCTGTTGTCCCTTCTGTGTTRAGGACATGGAGCTGCTGCCAGACGGGGACCTGACAGTGATAGGGGACAGAGGAGCCACCCTCAGTGGGGGACAGAAAGCTAGAGTGAACCTGGCCCGGTAAGACCACAGCTCCACTTCATACCAGAGTAGAAATGAATAGAATAGAAGAATATCCTCCAGTCTCTATCTGAAAGCCTTGTTGTGTCTCAGGGCTGTGTACCAGGATGCTGATATCTACCTGCTGGACGACCCTCTAAGTGCTGTGGATGCTGAGGTCGGGAGACACCTGTTTGAACAGTGAGTGAACCACAGTTTCAGCTGAACAGGTTGTATTTTTTTAACCTTTATTTTACTGGACTCGTCCCATTGAGATAAATAATTACTTTACAAGAGACAAAATAGCAGCTCACAAAGTTTCAGACCCATTTACAACATAAAACTACGCACTACAGTTTAAAAATATACATTTACACATTGAACAGCAAGATGATTTGGGGAGGTATGGTGCAACTATGAAATTATGACCTCTTCCTAAAACTGTGTTTCAAAAGAGAATTATAAAAAAATCCAAATAACTTCACAGATCTTCATTGTAAAGGGTTTAAACACTGTTTCCCATGCTTGTTCAGTGAACCATAAACAATTAATGAACATGCACCTTTGGAACGGTCGTTAAGTCACTAACAGCTTACAGACGGTAGGCAATTTAGGTCACAGTTATGACAACTTAGGACACTAAAGAGGCCTTTCTACTGACTCTGAAAAACACCAAAAGAAAGATGCACAGGGTCCCTGCTCATCTGCGTGAACGTGCCTTAGGCATGCTGCAAGGAGGCATGTAGATGTGGCCAGAGCAATAAATTGCAATGTCCGTACTGTGAGACGCCTAAGACAGCTCTACAGGGAGACAGGACAGACAGCTGATCGTCCTCGCAGTGGCAGACCACGTGTAACACCACCTGCACCTCAAACATCACACCTGCGGGACAGGTACAGGATGGAAACAACAACTGTCCGAGTTCAACCAGGAACGAGAGAGGCTGGACTGAGGGCTTGTAGGCCTGTTGTAAGGCAGGTCCTCACCAGCAACAACATCGCCTATGGGCACAAATCCGCCGTCGCTGGATCAAACAGGACTGGCAAAAAGTACTCTTCACTGACAAGTCACAGTTTTGTCTCACCAGGGGTGATGGTCGGATTCGCGTTTATCGTTGAAGGAATGAGCGTTACATCGAGGCCTGTACTCTGGAGCGGGATCGATTTGGAGGTGGAGGGTCCGTCATTGTCTGGGGCGGTGTGACACAGCATCATCGGACTGAGCTTGTTGTCATTGCAGGCAATCTCAACGCTGTGCGTTACAGGGAAGACATTCTCCTCCCTCATGTGGTACCATTCCTGCAGGCTTATCCTGACATGACCCTCCAGCATGACAATGCCACCAGCCATACTGCTCGTTCTGTGTGTGACTTCCTGCAAGACAGGAATGTCAGTGTTCTGCCATGGCCAGCGAAGAGCCCGGATCTCAATCCCATTGAGCACATCTGGGACCTGTTGGATCGGAGGGTGAGGGCTAGGGCCATTCCCCCCAGAAATGTCCGGGAACTTGCAGGTGCCTTGGTGGAAGAGTGGGTTAACATCTTACACCAAGAACTGGAAAATCTGGTGCAGTCCATGAAGAGGAGATGCACTGCAGTACTTAACTTCTCTAGGGTAGGGGGCAGCATTTGGAATTTTGGATGAAATGCATGCCCAAATTAAATGGCCTGTTTCTTGGGCATATAACTGGATAGAAAACACTCTAAAGTTGGATAGAAAACTCTAAAGCTTCCAAAACTGTTAAAATAGTGTCTGTGAGTTTAACAGAACTGATTTCGCAGGCGAAAACCTGAGAAAAATCCATTCAGGAAGTTTTTTTTTTTTTGGTTTGTAGTTTTCTATTCAATGCCATTACAGTATCCCTTGACTTAGGACTCAACTTGCAGTTTCTATGCCTTCCACTAGATGTCAACAGTCTTTAGAATGTGTTTCAGTCTTGTATTCCGAAAAATTAGGAAGTAAGAGCAGTCTGAATGAGTGGACCCTAAAGTTTCTCGGAGCTTTTTCCTGCGCAAGACCGAGAGAGTGCGTTTCTTGTTTACATTTTATATTGACAACGTTATTGTCCGGTTGAAATAGTATCGATTATTTAGGCTAAAAACAACCTGAGGTTTGAATATAAACATCGTTTGACATGTTTCTATGAACTTTACGGATACAATTTGGATTTTTTGGTCTTCCTGTTTTGARTGCGTTTCAGCCTGTGGATTACTGAAGAAAACGCGCGAACAAAACGGAGATTTTTGGGTATAAAGAGACTTTATCGAACAAGAGGAACATTTATTGAGTAAATGAATGTCTGCTGAGTGCAACCATATGAATATCATCAAAGGTAAGGGATTAATTCTATCTCTATTTCTAAATTGTGTAACTGTTCTATCTGACTGGCTACTGTTTGTAATGATTTGTCTTGTGGGCTATGTTCTCATAATCGTAATGTATGCTTTCGCCGTAAAGCGTTTTTTAAATCTGACACCGTGGTTGGATTCACAAGAAGTTAATCTTTAAACCTATGTAAAATATGTTTTGTTTTCTGAATTTTTATAATGAGTATTTCTGTATTTGAATTTGGCGCCCAGCAGTTTCACTGGCTGTTGAAGTGGTGGGACGCTACCGTCTCACGTGCCCAAGAGAGGTTAATGCAGCTGGTGGCCACACCAGATACTGACTGTTACTTTTGATTCTCCCTTTGTTCAGGGACACATTACTCCATTTCTGTTAGTCACATGTCTGTGGAACTTGTTCAGTTATGTCTGTTGTTGAATCTTATGTTCATAGAAATATTTAAACATGTTAAGTTTGCTGAAAATAAACGCAGTTGACAGTGAGAGTACGTTTCTTTTTTTTGGTCACATGATTCATTTTGCATATGGTTTCCTAGAAACAAAGGGTGGCTCAACTAACCCTTCGGCTCAACTTACCCCACTATCCTTTAGAACAACTGAACTACATTCTTCCCAGACTCAGATTAGGTCTACTTACTGGCTGCTTCTTTAGGGCAGTAATGGGTTTTTGTATAGCATTTACAAGTAAAAGGATGTTCAGGGTCATGTGGATTCTCTGACGTTAGAACAGGCCTTAGGCCTTCACCAGCAGGTTGAAACTGCACTTAAACTGTCTGTCTCCWTGTGTCTGTGTGTCCAGGTGTATCTGTGGTATTCTGAAGAATAAGCCCCGCATCCTGGTCACCCACCAGTTGCAGTACCTCCAAGCAGCCGACCAGATCCTCGTCCTCAAGGAGGTGTGTTCCTGGCAGGGTTTAACATTCTACACATGCTCTGTAACCTACATATGACCACAGGTGCATTTCTGCTTACCTTTAACTTTGTTGAGCACATAACAGATGTCTGCTGTCAATCTTTATGAACTGAATAGTTCACCCAAAGGCATATACTTTTACATATGTATACAGACTCCAGAAGTTGAGCAGGGTGTGATGTGTGTGTGTGTCTCAGGGTCACGTGGTAGCGAGGGGGACATACTCCGAGCTGCAGCACTCTGGGGTTGACTTCACCTCCCTGCTGAAGAGGGACGAGGAGGAGGAGCCACAAGCCAACAACAATCACTCAGTGGTCAAACACGCCTTTTCCCAGAACTCAATTTCCTCCCGGAATTCATTGGTCTCCCACACCTCCTCCATGCACTCTGTTAAAGATGGCGCTGAACAGCTTCCGGTGGGTCCAAACCTCACTCACTTCCTTTCAAGCCCTTAGATACAGTCACAAGGAAGATTTTCATTCTGAAGTGTGCCTGGTTGTTCGTCCCTTAGTTAACAGGGTATTATCTGTCCATGTCTCCTCCCAGGAGGAGCCTGTCCAGACAGTAGCAGAGGAGAGCCGATCAGAGGGCAACATCGGCGCCAGCCTATACTTCAAGTACTTAAACGCAGGAGCCAGCATCCTGGTTATGCTGGGCACAGTCCTCCTCAGTCTCATCGCGGAGGTATTAACGGATCCAAAATGTCAGGCAGTGAATAGCCATATGTCATATGTCACCATTCTACCTCATAGCATCTACAGTAAATACAAGCATTTTGACTTCTGATAGATGTGTGCAAAATTTAACTCTGAACAGATCAGTGCATTGGAACCAATGACATTGCAATGATCGAACCAACTATAATGTAATTTGTCACCCACAGGTAGCGTATGTTCTTCAGGATTGGTGGCTAGCCTATTGGTAAGAAGCATCTATCATACAGTTGTTAATTATTTGTTTCACAGTTCAGTTGGACCATAGCATTGTGAACATTCAAATAACAATGCTGTTTGATTGGCAGGGCAGGAGAGCAGGAGAAACTCAATATTAACAGCACTGTGATTGTCCACAATGGCCTCAACATCACTCAAGAATTGGACCTCAGTTTCTACATGGGTATTTATGCAGGTATACAGAGGAAGAGCATTCCTAAATACACTGTATATTTACTTCTCCCTTCAAAGAATGGGAATATTTTCCAAGGTTGTTCCCTTCCCTCGAAGGAAGCTTTGGAAAATCGTGACAAGTCACCTTCTCTGTGTTCAGGTTTGACTCTGGCCTCAGTCATCTTTGGCTTTGCCAGGAGTCTGGTGATGTTCAATGTGCTGGTGAAAGCTGCTCAGTCTCTGCACAACCGCATGTTCAACTCTATCCTCCGGACGCCTGTACGCTTCTTTGACATCAACCCAATTGGTGAGAAACCCCCCTGTGAAATATATCAGAAGCTTCTAAAGCCATGAAATCATTTTCTGAAATATTCCAAGCTGTTTAAAAGCACAGTCAATTTAGTGTATGTAAACTTCTGACCCACTGGAATTGTGATACAGTGAATTATAAGTGAAATAATCTGTCTGTAAACAATTGTTAGAAAAATGACTTGTGTCATGCACAAAGTAGATGTCCTACAACTTGCCAAACTATAGTTTGTTAACAAGAAACTTGTGGAGTGGTTGAAAAATTTGTTTTAATGACTCCAACCTCAGTGTATGTAAACTTCCGACTTCAACTGTATACAATATATCTCACCGTCATTGGATTTAGGTTAAAAGTTGGGTGAAAAAAATTCAAAATTCCTTACGTTTGTTAGGAATTGAAAACTGGTCAGTTGTAGAGAAATGCTTGATGCAAAATACAAGGTGAAACACTTCTATATTTAAAGGTTTAATAGACAAGACATAA